>NC_069126.1:8018620-8318620 GCF_026914265.1 Mya arenaria
GGCCAAAGCCTAAAAAATTGAGTTTAGCTGAAATCAAGCTGTCAGGAGTAATAACTTTTATTGTCTTAAAATATATTTTTAATTAAAAAGCAATTTCAACAGTGTGTTATATTACCCAAAAGGCAGCTTTAATAGTCCCCCACTTGTTAAGATGGAATTAAAAGTTGGGGTAGACCTTGAGGGTTTATAGAATATTCCTTGCTTATCGTGGCAATAAATCTGTTATCACCGTAGGCATCTAATTTATAGAATTGGCTGTCAGTTAAGTTAAATTTGTATTTTTCCAGGTTGAAACGAGAAAAAATAGCTTCTGTTCTGTTTAATATCTGCTAAATGCCAGTTGAGTTTACAAAATGAAATTGGATTTCATTTTCTTTGACATTTATTGAAGGTATGGTGCAAATAATGTGCAGTTTTTGTTAGGATTGTTGACTCTTTAAAATTGGATTTAATGGTTTGACGGAATTGATAAATGTCACTTTCTGCATTTATCGATAAATCTAACGCTCCAAATGGTACAGGCGGCATAAAACGTATTTATCATTTTCAAAATATGTTTATAATTGGCATTCAGCAAGTGTCATTCTTTTGTTTTATGATAAGTGTCTACAGACAATTCAGATAAAGCTCTAATTGTTACCCTGGAGACCTAGGATGATTTAATTTATGTAGTTTGCATTATTTGCATTCTTGGGGAGATGCATATTTTGTCATTACTGCATAGATTGCATTTAAACAGAACAGAACAGAAAAGTCAGTTTATTTGGCTTATACTTAGTCAGTGGCGAAGCTACATATACTGGCCTTGTTGGCCTGTGCTTACAACTTCTTTTGAAAAGTGACAAAATTTAAATAACCCCAAAATGCAATAAAATCTAATAACAACTCAAAAGTTGTATATAAAGTTATTGTAAAAAAGGAAGCCTGGTGTTTATTTAAACTATGTCCTGGGTGTGATTGCTTGATTTTACTGTAATCGTTGCATTTATATTCAATTTGTGTTAAATGTGCATATAAAATAGATGTACTTGTGCCTTTCATTTTTCTCTTGGAATGATTCCAAGTTGCACTATTTTGTTTCTAATTTAGAAAGAAATCTTTGGCGTGGGTATCCCCACACTCACTTAGAACCATCGGGCCTACATGTTTTGTAAGGCCTTAAGCTATGCCCCTGCAAGTGTACATCGTCGTAATACATATAGTTATATATACACAGGTCACATATCTAAACTTAAATATGTAATATAATATAATAGAATTTAAGGAAGGAAAAAAATAGTTGATGTAAATTGAATACTAAATGATTGTTGTGTTAATGTTGGCAGCAAGGCGGGTAATAAATCAAATAACTATTTAAACTAAGTTGTTTTATTTATAAGTGAGTTGCGTTTAAAAAATAACTCCTACAGATATTTGCAAACAATTTTTAACAGAACAGAAAAGGCAGTTTCTTAGACTTATAAAATAATTAATTATTTTATTAAAATGAAAATCAAGGTCCAAAGCAATTTAACATTTTATTATTACTTGTTAACATTGGCAGTAAGAAAAATTATCATTAAACAATGTAATGCATGTTTAAACTACTCTGCAAATGAGGGCAGGGGAGGATCCAGGATTCAAAAGGGGGGTAACTTAGGGGCATAACCTTTTGAATTGCGCCCCTCCATCAGAACTAAAATTTATTTGGTTAAAGATATTGGTAAGGGGATTTGGGGTTACTCCCCCACAAAAAAAAATACAATTTATAGTCTTAAATGGTGCATTTTGGGCTCATTTTCTTTTTCTTTTTTTTATCCTATATTGAAATAAAACTTAAACTTTGTTGAATTTAGGGAGGGTGCACGCCCGCTGTGTCCACCCTGGATCTGCTAGTGAAAAGCAGAATCATATAAATGCCATTTTACAATGAAGAGACAGTCATTTTTTAACTGCCCCAAATGCCATTTTTTAACTGCCCCAAATGCCATTTTGAACTGTTTTGTTTTGGGCAATTTAAAGGCTACTATGTAATTGGCCAGCTGATGAGAAACCAATGCAAACTGCATATGTCTGATTCCTAGCTTGACTGTTATAATGAGCCAGCCCTTAGTAGTATTTAGTAATTCCACATTGACACCTTAAATAATATTTCATGATCTATCACTGACAGTGGCAGTCAGTTTTCTTTGATCTGTGAAGTTGATTGCCAGGCTGTATATTGCATCTGATTCAGAATTAATTTGGTGTATTTAGGCAGAGCTTGAAAGCCACATCATTCAATGCTCCAAAAGCTTCAAATGCTAAGTAAATTGCAAACAGTAGTTTTAAGTAAATTAAACATAAGTGTTTATTGCTATGGTAAGCAGTGGTAAAAGGAGGAATGAGATTTACCTGTGCCAGTCGAGAACTGTACACAATGATCATTGATGTCTTATGTAAGAACCAAAAAAAGTTAGAGTATTGTCATAACGTTTACATCAGGTATTGTGTGTTTTGCTTTCTTAATGGCACGTGCGTGTTAAAAGCTTGAGAATAAAATGCTCATATTCCAGAACTGAGTAAAACAGGGTACCACAGCAAGAAGAATAAATGTGCCACTGGTTGTCACTCAGTCATTGAATTGACCAAAAGACAGACTATCTTTCATCAATATACATATATCGATAGTACATGGTTGTGTACTCCAATGGATAACTTTGACGTGACCTCTGAAAAACAACATCTGACATGTGACCAGGTGGCACAAAAGTCACATTCATTTCTTGGTAATACTATGCATATGTTAGAAAATCCCATCACTCTGATTTTAATTTTTGTAGAGTTACAAAAAAAAAGTACTTTGGTAGATAATAATTGGCATAATTGTGCTTTTGTAATATTGTTGGTACCTGTAATTAGCATGTCACATGTGGTGAACTTGCTTTGAGTCTGGACCATAATGTCAAAAGGTTGCTTGTCAGATGAGAGCAATTTGAGTTATTATCGTTGAAGTTTAAAATCATGGCCTTCGATTTCTTGATATATCTAAATGCACCACAGTCATTTGTAACCACAGCCGGTCCAGGTCCGGGGGTATACCAGGGATAGCCGGGGAAATGGGCCGGGTTTTAAACTTCCAGGTAGCCCCGCAGTGCCGGGTGAATGCGGTGGTTTTGTATTCGCGCCAATTATAGCGGGGAATGGGCCTTACTTAGGGTCCCTGGGGTGTGGTTGCATTTGGCAGGGGGTTTACCAGCAGGCTGTCCTCTCAGGGCAGGGATTTAACCCGGCTTTGCTGGACCGAAAGTCAAAGTCCCCGCTATTCCCCGGACCTGGGGGGAGCATGGCTACAATTGACTGGTGCATAACCTTAACATTGGCTGTAAAGATAGTTACATTTCATTTAACCCAATTATTTACCATACTAAAGCTTCATTTAACTAAAAGAAAAAAATAATATAATAAAGATCATTATTCCTTTCAAAGTCTCTGTACTCTTCAAAATGAGAATTCAATATAAATTTTATCAAAACAAAACTTCAGTGTGCTTAGCTTAATCCTGTTTTAAGGTGTTGAAAAATTGAGGCCATGCATGACATGTTGTGCTTGGGTGGTGTTCATAAAAAAGTATTTTCCTAACTTACATTGTAAGTCATTTTTCTTAAGCTCAATTTCTTACTTACAATTATGATTTAATCACTTCATAATAATTATCTGAAATACTTTATTTTCATTGATTTGATTAAAAATACATACCTTTATGTAATTTTTTGTAATACATTTCTTTTAATTTAACTATGAAAATTTTACAAAATTGACTGAACTTTTAAGTAATGACTTAAGAAGATTTATTATACCACCACTGTTATTTATTGAAAATTAATCCCCTTTATTTGGTCAATTAAATGGTTGAATAAAAACCAGCCAGAGGCTGATAATTTCTCTTCCAGACTTGAGATTTCTATTCCGCTATTTTATTCCATTTCTATTCCTTTATTTTCAGAAAAAGATTTTCATCCAATTGGGTGAGGAAATTTCCTAGTTTGTGATGGAAGCTAGTCCATGTGGACTGGTTCTCTATGCCTACTGCTGTGGGATAAGCTAGATGACTATGGGACATGGAACCAGTCAGTCAGGACACACCCACTTCCTGTCATCACTCTTGGCCAGGCTCATTGGAATGCTTTTGCTACTGCTTGTCTCGAATGCTCAAGGGGCCAGATATGTGTGGAAAACAGGTGAGAATGATAATATACATGACACGTCAATATCAAAGTAATGTTTGTCCTTATAAACGTGATATCGGCACTAATTAATCGGAAAAGCTCTGCCTTTATTCAACAGATATGACCTCGCAAATAATACAGGTCTTTAGAAATAAGCCATCATGGAGCTCATATTGAAAACATGTTCTTGGTGTTTTCAAGTTATATCAATTGTAACCACATGTTACATGTAACAGTTACATATGTACATATAATTTTTATCTAATTGTAAAAAAATACTATCAGCTCAAAATGATTGCAAACGCCTGGATTTAAATTGCATATAATTTATTTTGAAGTATTTTTAGTGCACTGTAATTCTGATTTATACTCAATTTATCGCTTTTATCATGGTGAAATTATATTTTATTGGTTCAAATTATTTGCACAGTCTGGAAGTGTTAACCTAGCCCTACATTTAGCTAGACTATAAATCATAGTATTAACACATGTGATAGAATTATCACTGCATCATGTAGTAGATATAAATAACTTAAATTAACATTATTACGTCTGTCATAATATCGGTTAGGTATACAACCTGTGTACGTGTAATTAAACAATTATTTGTCTGAGACAACAATAGTCTTTTGTATTGTTGCAGTTATTGTCATTGTTTAGGTGTCTTGCAAAATGACACAAAGATTTTTTGTTGGCAAATAATTCCGAAACATTTCAGATATTTACATATATATAACTTTCTACCATTGACGTAACATAATTCATATCATATGTGTATGAAGTCTAATCAAATTAAGACATAGCTTTGGCATCTACCTGTTGACAGTGCTTTTTTCATCCACAATTGGCATACAACTTGGTCATGGCTAACCAGTCCAGTCTTGCTAAGTTATAAAACTTTTTATTTTTATTTTCCTTCACTAATAATGGGCCCCCAACCTGATTTTGTGGCCATTTTTTAGCGGAAAAAAAATTGTTTTGAAATTTTGTTACAAAAAATGTGCCAGCCAACCTGATATGTGGCCATTTTTGAGAAAAAAAAATAGAAAAAAAAAATATATAAGGAATCTTGAAATTTAAGTTATGTTTGTCAATAAAAATGTGCAGAACCCACTACCTTACTGTACAAAAAAGGTTACACAACAACAATATTGCGAACAATGAATTTATGTTTCATAATTATAATGACCAGAAACCCCCCTAATGGCACATATGCCCTGAATGTCTCTTTTCAAGGACATATAAATTTAAAAAAAAATAATTAAAGAATAGATTATTTCAGAGGATACACAAAGTGTTATGAGAATAAGATAGATAATCAGTGTTTTACTTTTCCTTCTTGCAATAAACTACAATATTTATCTTATTGTAAAAAACAATATCAGCACAAAGTGATTGTAAACCCCAGGATTTAAATTGCATATAATTTATTTTGATGCAGATTTAGTGCACTGTAATTTTGATTTATATTCAATTTATCGCTTTATCCTGGTGAAGTTATGCCATCTATTATATTTTATTGGTTCAAATTATTTGCCTAGTCTCTGAAGTGTAAGCTCTGTAGAAGTACATCATTATATTAAGGCCAAATAAAATAAAATGTATGGTTCCTGTGATATGTCTGGAAAAAAAACAGGGTAGGTAGGGTTGGGTTTTTTCTTCATTTTTTTCTTTATGTTTTTCTTTATTTAGTAACATGCCCTTTACCTCATTCAAATGCATGTATTTTCTACAAGTTCTTGCTGGTGGTGTTGTATTATAAACACTATTTGTATGTATCTTTTGGCTTTTACTCTGAGCATACTTCAACTTCAATGCTTTGTAATGTAGCTGCCAGTGAGTGGTATTTTGCACAATTTCCCACATATTAAAACCATTAATGAGGCTCCTTTTATTAATAGTGCACATACCCCCAGGGCTCTGATGTAAAAAAGCTTGTCTCATAAAATCTAAATCAGGTTCACAGGAAATCGCAAAGCAAATGACCAATGACTGGCTGATGCTAAAATATTAACTGGTTTACTTGGAAATAACATTAAGAGTTCAGGATTAGAATGGTTGTGTCTGCCGTTTACTTCCGAGTGTTAATGTGAAGCCACTTTGGGCCACAGGGTGACAAACATTTGTCAGGAAAACAGACAAATAAGTACTTAATACTGAACACAGTGTCTGAGCTGCAAATAGTTTAATAGTGATCGAGCACAGTGTCTGAGCTGCAAATAGTTTAATAGTGAGCACAGTGTCTGAGCTGCAAATAGTTTAATAGTGATCAAGCACAGTGTCTGAGCTGCAAATAGTTTAATAGTGAGCACAGTGTCTGAGCTGCAAATAGTTTAATAGTGATCGAGCACAGTGTCTGAGCTGCAAATAGTTTAATAGTGAGCACAGTGTCTGAGCTGCAAATAGTTTAATAGTGATTGAGCACAGTGTCTGAGCTGCAAATAGTTTAATAGTGAGCACAGTGTCTGAGCTGCAAATAGTTTAATAGTGAGCACAGTGTCTGAGCTGCAAATAGTTTAATAGTGATCGAGCACAGTGTCTGAGCTGCAAATAGTTTAATAGTGAGCACAGTGTCTGAGCTGCAAATAGTTTAATAGTGAGCACAGTGTCTGAGCTGCAAATAGTTTAATAGTGAGCACAGTGTCTGAGCTGCAAATAGTTTAATAGTGAGCACAGTGTCTGAGCTGCAAATAATTAAATAGTGAGCGCATTGTCTGAGCTACAAATAGTGAACGAATGACTATGAATATCTGACAATTCATTCCACATTTTACTAGTTTAAGCCTATCTAAAATACCATTCACATTTTATACATACTTTTATTCCTAGCTCAAGTGTATTATTTTATAGTATTAAAATCGATGCTACCCCATCAAAACAACATCGTCATCTTAAACTGTAAATTAAAGCTGCTTTAAAAACATGGATGTTATTTGAAATCAAAAGTAAAAAAACGTAGTACGGATAATCTTCATTCACGGATTCATGGACATTGAAAACAAATGTTCTGAAAGTTGACATGATGCTTGTTACAGGGTGATGAACTTTGCAAATGCCCAATTTTAAGGATATATATAATCCCATTTCCTGTGAGGTTTCCAGAAGGAAACATTGTTAAAACTACAGCTAGAAGACAATGAAGCTGTTACCGAGGCTACAATATTGTTTTTTCTGTTATATTTTATTTTACAACAACATAATTATGAAAAAAAGATAAGTGTTGGCGGTTAAAAGTTAGGGTTGGGCGGGTCTCGGGAAATATACATATTATTTGTTAGGCCTGACACATGTGTTAGAATTTTTACTGCACACATTTAGAAGATCTAAGCAACTGAAAAACAATTATGTCTGTCATAAAATAGGTATATAACCTAGCTGTGTACTTCCAATTAAACAATTATTTATCTGACCAAAAAATAGCCTTTTGTATTATTGCAGTTTGTGTCATTTAAAAACAGTATGTTTGCAATAATTCAAAAACAGCTAGATATTGCCATATAACCTTTAAGCATTTATGTAACATAATTGATATCATATGAGCCCCATTGCACGATTTTGGGCCTTCTGACATTATAACTACAAATAACATAATAAATAATGCCAAGAATAATGAAATTTTCTATTTATTCTTCCAAACTTTTTTATTTAAAAGGATTATCATTGGGGGACCATTTACTTGACGATTTATGACCATGAGTAGTTACTCATGTTTCCATAGCAACCATGGAGTTCGTCTTTTAAACTTAACTTACTGCATTCTTGATAATGTTTAAAAACAGTCCAACGGATTAAAAACACCGGAATGAATCATAATTTTTTTCTTTATTTTTAAGTTCCATAATGATCATTTGTGTTAGGAAAACAACTAAAATTGTAACTAGTTGTAATATTGATAATCAATTTTGAACATCATTTCAATAATGAACTTTCATTAATGACGTCAGGTGTATAATGTCAAATTCAGTTATCAAAATGTGCAATACATGGTCTCCCATAAAACACATATCTTACACAATGCAAGTGATAACATCATGAAATCATCAGAAATTAACTTCCTAAAATAACATACCAAATAAAATAGTAAAAGTAATTTTTTATCGGAAGGCCCAAAATCGTGCGTCATCATGTGGCTCATATGTCTATTTAGTCTTATCAAATTGAGGTATTTACATATAAATATTTTAGTCTTGACGTATATATATATAATTATTATCATATGTGTATCAAGTCCAATCAAATTGAGATATTTACATAAAACTTTTTTAGCATTGACGTAACATAATAAATATCATATGATTGTGCGATCATATTGAGTCATAGCAAAGATAATTGCGTAGTTAAGGGAAAAAGACAAACATTGTATATACAAACATTGTCATAACTTTGGCATCAACCAGAGGCTATTTTATTTAGCATGAAACGTGGTGGTCATGTTAACCATATCAGTCTTGTTTAGTTAAACCAGAGTTGTGTTGTGTTTTATTTTTTATAATTTTTCACTACTCCAGCCTGCTGCCCTGAGTTTTGGCCATTTTTTAAAAAACACACCAGACATTTCCAACTGCAATCAAGTGTGATCATTTTCATTCCATCATCAGATTGGCTATTCGGGATTTTTTTGTATTTATTATTTTGATTGCCAATAATAGTTCAGCATTTTTAGAACTTTGACGTTTAATTTATCAAAATTACACTACAGAATTGTGATAGTTTTCCCACTTTCCCTGTGACTCATAATAAATTAATAAAAATACGCTTTAAACTTGACTGAATGGAAAATTCAACAACATATTTTCCCTCTGGGTGCAGCCTGGCACTATTTTTTACAGAAGTTTGAGTAAAAAACAAAATACCAGAGAATCACTGACAGCAGCATGGAAAAGCCAGCGCAGAATATTTAACAGACATTTCTTTGTATATATTTTATTATAATCCAATTTTCCGAGTAGATTTGTCACCATTCAAACTGTCGGGATGTCTGTCATAAATTTCCGGATTTGTCTTTCATGCTCAATAAAATTGGACACTTGATTTTTTTCAGAGTTTCAATTTTAGTGCCACTATTTGTGGAGGATTCTTAATTGAACTTTTGTTTTTTTCAATAGATTCCTTTTTTCCTAACAGAGGACATTTCAATCAGTTGTAAGCTGAGTTTTTATTTGGTAGTCTGAGACTTCAGGGGCGTTTCCAGGAGTTTGACAGAAGAGGGGGTGCAAATATGGGGTGCACTTTTGGGTGCACCCTCCCCTCCTTAATCCCTCCCTTTTTCAGGAACTCAAAATATAAGATCTATATGTAGGGGGTTGGGACTACCCCCAAGATATCATTTGATCTTCCCCAAGAATTAATTCTAGGCATATTTGTTCTACCGTATTGTCACCAAATGCTCCTACCCAGGATCTTCCCTCTTGGATCCGCAAGTCTCTTTACGCAATTTTCCCCATGTTTAATTCCTTTGTTCTTGTGAAGTTTGTGCAATATCAAGTGACTTATTGGATTGTACTAATTGCTATTTGTTTTACACATGCTCTGAGTATCCATTGTCTGGTAGGATAATGTCATTTAGGATTTAAGAGACTCTTGTTCTAAAAATCTGTTGAAATTTACTAAGAAGTTTTGTAGGGATTAATGTGATCTTGGTGTTGATAACTGCTTGACTTTTTAGACTATTTTTGGAATCCATTTTTCGGTGCAGTAATTTTTAATTTTAGATAGAATTAGTTCCCTGTACTACAGAGGAAAGTACTTACCAAACAAAATACTTTATTTTCTGTCCAAATTCTGCTAAACAGTTTTGAGAGTCATTATACTGCATGCATACCACCAATGTAAGTTCTGAGAATCCTGCAGCCAATGACCAAAAAGTGGGGTTTCAGCCCCACTAATTTATCTTTGGTTCCCATTTTGATAAGTCTCGGCTCCTCTGAAATGTTTCAAGCTTGATGGTGATGATATGCAAATAATGGGTAGGGTGAGGGGGTCGTTCTTCGTTAAATTAAAGTTTCTAGAAAAATTTAGTTATAGCTGGCGATAACTTTAATAAAGTAACTTTGCCAGGTGAAGTACCACTGCTTGAAATGCTACTGGTGCACTGAACAGGCCGAATGGTATTTTATTTGAACTTGCTCTTCAGATTTCGTTTCTTTTAACTAACATGACCAGTATGGATAGAATATCATTAAGTACTTATCATATTAGAAGGGGTATATAATTATAGGGGTGACCATATAGTTAGTTAGTCTGTTGGTCGGTTTGTTGGTCAGTCTGTTGGTCGGTCTGTTGGCATTAGTTTGTTGAGTACTGATCCCCCAGATTTTTTGTTTTATTACTCTGATAGTTGGTACCAAAACATCATGATTGTTTGTAGTGCCTGACTTAAAAATTGTTTGTAACCTGAAGGACCATATCATCTCAGAGTTGTATGTCCTTGAACATGATAATTTTAAACTTCTGACTATATATATAGTATTGGAGTTTGTGGAGCAAACTTTTCCCATAATTTGACAAGGTATTTGGTATTTGGTTTCAGATAAATTACCACCAAGGTTGGCGTATATCTCTCATCACCCAATGCCATTTTGTCTTAGAATTATAATCCCTTGAATATGATTTTTACACCTTTTTTAGTTTTTTGTTATTACTATATTGGAGTTTGTGACGTGATCTCCAACAGTTTATGAGGCATCACTCTGATACCATAACCACCATAATGTGTTCATAGGACCTGGCATATATTTTGTCTTATGGCCATTTTGTCTTGAGTAAATTTTCTTGAATATGACTTGTACTCTCTTGGCTATAATGGAGTTTGTGGGGGGAACTTCCACAGTTTAGGAGTTGAATCTTTCTGTTAATTTGTAATTTGTAGTTAGAGTGGGAGGCATATTTTTTTGTGGCATATGGCCATTTCATCATAGAAGTGTCTGCCATTTAACACAATTATAACACTTTGGGCTACTCTTTCAAGTTTTTGGCGCAAAATTGTCCCGCAGTTAAACAGTAACAAGGTTCTCATTGGGGTGAATTTTTTGGGAGAATACTTCTCCCTCCAGTCTAAAATTTAAGGGTGACACTTATCATAACACCTGTTACAAAGACTGTGCCTACCACAAGCCTCAATTTATTTTCATATTCACCTTGATTGCTTTTACTAGATGGAATGTTCATAAACAATGTATCCTTTTTGGCTGCATTTTAGAGGGCCATCGTAATGAATTTATACATTGCTTCAAACAATATGATTGAAACAATAATGAATCATCAAAGCTTGTTTGAACCAAAACATTACTTTCTGTGATGTTTATGTATCTAAGAACAAATCGATTGTAAAAATCAAATTAAAGACCACAATAGACATTATATGTCCATTATATTATTACACCAACAGAAGTTGAGAATATTCAAAACTCTACAGGGATGGACCAATAAACAATGCAATAATAAACCCATTGAGCATTAGTGTTTGATCTATATTCCCCTGATAGACCTTCGATCATGAATCTTAGGAGCATTAATTTGTTTTTGTTAACATGTTTATCCTAAAAAAATGCATAGAATTGTTGTATAGGTTGAGAATTTAAAACTGTGTGCTGATAAAACAAAAATAAATGAGAAATCAAATTCCACCGACATTTGTTGATTCGTCTGCCATCTTGGGTCGGGTCATTAACACATCTTGTTTCTACTTAAAGAGTCTATGATATAAGATAGTTTAAAAATAGTTTGATCGTTCAAAGTATTGAAATAATTTTGTTTAGCAACCACATACGTCAGCATTCAGTTTAAAAAATATTTTTAGTTAGAATTACTGCGTCTTGCGCATGGATATATTTTATGTAAGGTGATTTGGATGGTTACATGTATATATTAACGATGAAATTAAATTTAGCGAATTTAAGAGAAATACAGAGGTTGGTATTTGCGCATTGATATATCACTCTGGTTATGCATCTAAAGCTACATAATTTTTTTATGGTCATCATAGTTCTTAGTTTGATACCATTTGTACTTTTGTTTACATATTATTTGAAATTCTGCAGCAACAATAAAATCCATCCTAGTATTAAAAACATTAAAATACAGATCTATTTCCATCACTGTTGGCGTTAGCTAAATGAATAATTTGGTCTGTATTTTCGACGGCTGATGTGCCTACTTAGGACAGGCCCTGTGGGGCACCGTCCAAAAAGAAATTTAGGAGCAATTTTATACCTAGGAAATATTCAAAACACTGGGCGGTATTCATAAAACATAATCATTTCTTAACTTAATTAATTTTCAAAAAAAATCGAAGACAAATTAGAAGAAAAGAATAAGTTTTTTTTTTTTACATTTTGAAGTCAAATTAAAATATAAGTACATTGTTTTTTACATAACAATGTGTATTTTACATCAAATAAATGATAATAAGTATTTCAGATGAAGAAATTATATCATATTATAAGTGAGACACCTGGTACGTAACTTCAGAAAATTATTTTAAGTTAGAAAATGACTTATTATTATATAATAAGCTGTTGCACCATTGCTACTTAAGGTTTGAGGTAATGACTGAAGAAGTTTTATGAATACTGGCCCTGTAACTATAGTTGGAATTCTCTCCTAGGTGCACAATTGCTACTTAGGGTTTGAGGTAATGACTGAAGAAGTTTTATGAATACTGGCCCTGTAACTATAGTTGGAATTCTCTCCTAGGTGCACAATTGCTACTTAGGGTTTGAGGTAATGACTTAAGAAGTTTTAAGAATACTGGCCCTGTTCTACTGTTGGAAATCTCTCCTAAGTGCATCATTGCTACCTGGGTTTGAGGTAATGACTGAAGAAGTTTTATAAATACTGGCCCTGTTACTATAGTTGGAATTCTCTCCTAGGTGCACAATTGCTACTTAGGGTTTGAGGTAATGACTGAAGAAGTTTTATGAATACTGGCCCTGTACTTCTGTTGGAAATCTCTCCTAGGTGCACAATTGCTACTTAGGGTTTGAGGTAATGACTGAAGAAGTTTTATGAATACTGGCCCTGTACTTCTGTTGGAATTCTCTCCTAGGTGCATCATTGCTACCTAGGTTTGAGGTTATGGTTGAAGAAGTTTTATGAATACTGGCCCAGTACTTCTGTTGGAAATCTCTCCTAGGTGAACAATTGCTACCAGGGTTTGAGGTAATGACTGAAGAAGTTTTATGAATACTGGCCCTGTTACTATAGTTGGAAATCTCTCCTAGGTGCACAATTGCTACCAGGGTTTGAGGTAATGACTGAAGAAGTTTTATGAATACTGGCCCTGTTACTATAGTTGGAAATCTCTCCTAGGTGCACAATTGCTACCAGGGTTTGAGGTAATGACTGAAGAAGTTTTATGAATACTGGCCCTGTTACTATAGTTGGAAATCTCTCCTAGGTGCACAATTGCTACCAGGGTTTGAGGTAATGACTGAAGAAGTTTTATGAATACTGGCCCTGTTACTATAGTTGGAAATCTCTCCTAGGTGCTTAATTGCTACCAGAGTTTGAGGTAATGACTTAAGAAGTTTTAAGAATACTGGCCCTGTTCTACTGTTGGAAATCTCTCCTAAGTGCACAATTGCTACCAGGGTTTGAGGTAATGACTGAAGAAGTTTTATGAATACTGGCCCTGTTCTACTGTTGGAAATCTCTCCTAAGTGCACAATTGCTACCAGGGTTTGAGGTAATGACTTAAGAAGTTTTAAGAATACTGGCCCTGTTCTACTGTTGGAAATCTCTCCTAGGTGCACAATTGCTACCAGGGTTTGAGGTAATGACTGAAGAAGTTTTATGAATACTGGCCCTGTTACTATAGTTGGAAATCTCTCCTAGGTGCACAATTGCTACCAGGGTTTGAGGTAATGACTGAAGAAGTTTTATGAATACTGGCCCTGTTACTATAGTTGGAAATCTCTCCTAGGTGCACAATTGCTACCAGGGTTTGAGGTAATGACTGAAGAAGTTTTATGAATACTGGCCCTGTTACTATAGTTGGAAATCTCTCCTAGGTGCTTAATTGCTACCAGAGTTTGAGGTAATGACTTAAGAAGTTTTAAGAATACTGGCCCTGTTCTACTGTTGGAATTCTCTCCTAGGTGCACAATTGTTACCAGGGTTTGAGGTAATGACTGAAGAAGTTTTATGAATACTGGCCCTGTACTTCTGTTGGAATTCTCTCCTAGGTGCATCATTGCTACCAGAGTTCGAGATTAAATGGCGCCTCAGCTGCCATTTGTGTTTCATTTCTCTTTTTAGAACCAACAATTCTTTGAAATCATGGGAACAATTTAGAATGAGATTGATGAACAAAATGCGATCCTTGCTTTGTTTTGAAATTAATCATATCTAGGGACCAGCGTGTAGCAAGTGTTCTGGGAGGTGGATGAAAGAAGTTAACAAAGTTGATGATTCCTAGCGTGCTATATAAAGCTTAATAATCTATTCCGCATGATAGATTGTCATCTTAACATAATAATAAGTGAATTTCCAGGCATTTGCCTGCAACAATCAAAATATTATGCAAGTCTGATGGTGAATAAAATGCTATAGACAGTCCTCCATTGATTGAGGTCACACTCAGGTAAAGCTATGATAGAAAAAATAGTGAATTACAAAATATATAAAGAGTCTTATCCCTGACCGCCCACCACTATATCTGAAATCCCTGACCATAAGATTTTCATTGTGTTGCCTGTATAGCAGGCGCCTAAGCAGCCTAAAAACTCCTTTAGAAAATAGCTTGAATTGAATTTCTGAAGAATTGCAGAAAATCCTAATATAAGTGTCAAATTAATTTAGGCATATAAAAAATAAGTGACCTTTAAATTTTGCACCCTGACAAGCATCATTCAAATAAGACAATAATCTGTCCTCTGGAATTTTTGTTGGTATTCAGGAAAAAGGCGCCAGCATTCAAATGTATTCAGTGTATCTTCTCATGTTATTATGAATTGGACAAGGGACCTTTGAATTGTGAAAAAAACTACACTAAAGTGTGGGAAAGCCAGCTCCAGTGCTTAGAAATGGGACTATATAATACACTGCTTATTAAATGAGGGTTAAATGAGCTTTCTGTGCTATAATACACCATATACAGGCCAAGTTAGCCTGCGTGTCTGCCCGGTTAGCTCAATCGGTAGAGCATTGGACTGTGAATTGGACAACTCGGGTTCCATTCCCTTTGAATTGTGAAAAAAACTACACTAAACTGTGAAAAAGCCAGCTTGAGAGCTTAGAAACGGGACTATATAATAAACTGCTTATTAAATGAGCTATCTGTGCTATAATACACCATATACAGGCCAAGTTAGCCTGCGTGTCTGCCCGGTTAGCTCAATCCGTAGAGCCTTGGACTGTGAATCGGACAACCCGGGTTCCGTTCCCGGGCGGACCAGGTCACTTCTGTTGTGATTGGTTATGAAATCCTTTTCCAACAACCATTTGCACTGTACCACTGCCCCTGGCATGTACAGAAGTTGTCAGTTCCTTGCAGAGGTGAAACAGGCATCTAGTACTCAGGTTAACCGCCAGATAGTCCGCCAGATAGTCCGGCCAGTCATCGCCGTGACGGCCCTTTTATAATTGGTAGAAATTTTCAATGAAATGATGGAGGAAAATGATAGGTATAATACTATTCAGATCTGTGAATTTTACAACCACTTCCGTGAAAAAGAAGTCTTTATGGTGTTGTGAGTCCAGGGACCAGATTTCGTCCCTGATATAAATTTTAATACCATTCAGAACTGTGATTTTGCTACCACTTTTTTTTTTGGCCCATTAAAGGTAGAAATAATTACTTGAATATCATTTCAAAGTTTATTTAAAAAACGAAAACAAAAAACATGTCGGCCCACCTAGATAATTTTGGGAAAATTTAGATGAGAACAAAATCTTAGTTAGGAAGTAAATATTATTTTTCTTGGGGTCTATATTATATAAGAGGCATACCTGTCAGCGGCTGTATAATAGCAATGTCTGGTATAAGAATGCCATGATTGCATAATGGTGAAGCCTGTCATCAAGTGGACCACTTATCTATAATTGGATTATGATGGATGAATTGCAGCCACTATATTGCCTGTCACATAAAATGCTGATGTCCAGACAGAACGTCCACTTAATGGTCATCTAGGCCCATATTGACTTGTCCTTTCTGGACTTATTTGTCAGTAGCATCTTTATTACATTTCATTCTGAAAATAAGATGCTTTAATATAAGGCAGGAGAGTGGCAGTTCAGGACAGGTGGATCTCTTATTTATAGAGCCTTAAAACATATTGACCGATTTGACATTTTTATTCTTTATTTTTTCTTAGAATCATCTGATTTTGGCATCAATGCTTTCAATTCAGTCATATTAGATAACTCTCAATAGAATAGATTGCAATTGTTTGAAAAACTACCCAAAATTTCATTTTTGTAAAGCGTTAGTAATGCTTTTCAGTCGTAAATACTCAATACTCTATCTGATGTTCAGAAAACTGCCAAAATTGTCACTTTTGTTAAGCGTTAGTGACGCTTTTCAATCTTAAATATCAATTACAGTCTAAACTCGCTATGTCGACATCGGATATCTCGACTTTCCGGTTGTGTCGACTTTTTTCACCGGTCCTGAATTTATTCCTTCTTAATTCTATATAAAATAAATCTGCCTGTGTCGATTTTTCTTTCTCGATTTTTTCGCTATGTCGACCTCCTATTTCAGTCCCTATGGTCTAGTTTCACACATTTTCCTTTTATATTATGTCGAACTGTAGATCGAGATGTAGGTGCAAAAATATTCATGACGGTTTGCGTCATGTCGCAAAATTATTGTGCGACTGTAAAATATCAAAATTGTCATAATTGGAGGTTAATTGGTAAGTGTGAATAATTAAAGTTGTATGTTTATGTTTTTGATTAAAGAGACATTTATTGCATAATAAATTCATTGAAACGCAAAAGGACTCCGATGACATCATCGGAAAATTTGACAACATTGAAAGTTAAGTGACGAAGAAATTTTTCTATACCGCATGTAGAAAACAAACAGGCGTAATGAATGTGCTATTCTAAGTTGTTGTCAAATGTGCTATAACATTTTCTTACTATGAACAAGTGTTTGTAGTTGTAGTCTGATATATCTATTTTGTGTATAATCCATAAACGTGGATAAAATAAATTTGACACAAATACAAAAAAAAAATCACTTTATTTTTCAATAATACGTTTGCTGTTTTCTCGATGGTAACAAAACAGTTCAATTGCAGAAGTTGGATGTCAGACATAAATCAAACTCAAATGTGTTGGGATTTGTGATAATTTTTTTGTAATTCGGATGTGTCGAATGTTCGTTATCTTGACTTTTTTCCCTATTAGTCCTGACAAAGTTGACATAACGAGTTTCGACTGTATATAATACTCTATCTGATGTTCGGAAAATTGCAAAATTTTTCATTCTTGTAAAGAGTTAGTAGCGCTTTTCGATCGTAAAATTCAATAAATAATCTATCTGATGTTCGGCAAACTGCCAAAATTCTCATTTTTGTAAAGCGTTAGTAACGCTTTTCGATCATCTGATCTTTTATTACCAGTCTTACGTATATCACCGGTTTTCAGACATTTACGCAAAATGTCAAAACGGTCAATCTGTGAGAGAGCAGCTTTAACAAATACTTAAGGATTGCTTATTATTATCACAGCTTATATGTGATTCCAGCTGTGGATTAATAAAGAATGCTTTTATGCAGTCATTATAAGTAAAAACAATTATAAATAACTATGCATTTTTGCAATTAATACTGAGAAAAGATTAATATGAATATTAATATGCATTCAACATATTGCATCAATCGGCATAACTAATGCGCAGTAATGCGTTGGAAGAGTTTTGGATTAAATGCATGATATTTATTATATATCGTCACTTATAGTGCAAGAACTCAATATCTGCTTCTATATCTATATGCAGTTATTGAGTTATTGCACTAAGGTGACGATATATTCTTAAGATCAAGATTTCTCCAGCGAAAAAGTACTTAAGTAATAGCTAAAAAATATGAGTTGCACTCAAGTAAAAAAATTTGCTGAGCAAAATATGTTATCAAAGTACCTATAAGAATTTCCACTTTCAAAAAGAAGAATGAAAAAAAGCCAGATTTTGAATCATCATCATCATAGTGTCTGTTAAAGGACAAGTAAAAGATGTTGAGATTTAAGAATTTTTTTTATTATTGAGATCAGGCATTTCCGGACCTGGTTACAGCTTTATCAAGTAGCAAGGCCAATAACTCTGTATTGAATTTTTGTTGAGTTCTGGATCTTGACCAACTTAAAAAAAAATGGGCGTATGGTTGCCATGATAATGCTTGCATTACCCTAGTTTTTGTGAATTATCCTAAACCAGTGTGAAGTAGGCGTAATGTTTTGATGCGATGTTTGGTAACTATAATGTCGTAATGGAAACCTTTTGTTTCAGCCATTAGCAAACACAAAAACGTTCCCGCTACCTGCTAATAAACCAGCTGATCTGAGGAAGATTGATTATTTTTAGTTAGTGTTACTTCTTTAATTTCTTTTCCAGAAATACTTAGCCATGTTTTTACGATGTTGTTTGCTCAATTTGCCAACTTTTTTTCCTAATTTTCCACCTACTTTGTTTTCTGTTTGTGTGTATGTGGTTTTCAGGACCCCTGAGCCAGCTTAAAAGTAGAAATCTTATGCCAAGCCAATGTCTTGCTGAGTTTTGATGTATTTCTTTATTTACTTATGTAGTTTCTGAAAGATTTTTAACACTTGTTGATGAAAAAAGCAGAAGACCAATGAAACTCCTTTGATATTTATATGGCGATAAGTCTGCCTTAAACTGATAAAATTAATTCTTCAAGTGCTTAATGTCTACATTTGTAATGGACTAATTCCTAGTGAAATATATCATTTCCTTCCAGAAATTATTATATAATTAAAGAACTCTGATTACTTTCTTTGAAATAAGGCTTTTTGCAACTTAGGAGGCCTTGCATTTTTTCAGCTATTTTTAGCCGTACGATAAGTTTATAGTCAATGCACTCTCTATCTGCGTTTCTAAAACCATACATGAACCCAAAGTAGGTCAAGGGGCAGTTGGATGGGCGGTGTTCCGTTTGGTGACAGAGGAATCCAACTACATTAATATCTTGCCTGTTTTTCTAGGCCTGTGGATGGAATACCAGAACGGCAATTGTAGGTAGTAAGACATTTGGTACCAGACTGTTCTGTGCGGAGGTTGTCAGTAACCTACAACTACAAGTTATTTATTTGTTTTGTAGGTCTGCTGATTGGATGCCACCATCACAGTAGTGGGCCGAAATGCCTTCAGTACAAGACAGTGTTCTGTGCTGAGGCCAGGGAATATAACTTTTATTGATAAATTGCCTTTTGTTCTACTAGCCAGCAGTTTCTAGCACCACAGCTGCTGGAATGGGGGCACTCAGCACTACATAGTGTTTTGGCAGATTTATTATGTTTTAAACACACATGTTTCTCATAATCTCTTCAGCCAGCTCCACAATTTTGTGGCAGGTAAGGCACTGCATGATATGGATATTAAGGGTCAGTATTCTTTGCATTGCCGGTGGTACAACCTTTGTGGTACATTGCATTTTTCATTGGGATGCCAGCACCACAGCATCGGGGATAGGAGAATTCAGCAACATTTAGTGTTCTCTGTCAAGATTATGTTTTTAACTTAAACCAGTTTTCCCTCACATGTTTCTCTTTATTTCTCTAGGCCTGTGGTTGGATGCCAACACAACAGCTATGTTGGCTGGGGCATTCAGCCCCATTAAGGTTTCTTTATAAAGTTAATGTCTTTAATGTAATCCGGTTTTCATCACACATTTCCTATCATCACTTCAGGTCTGTGGATGGGATGCCAGCATCATAGTTGTGGGGAAGGAGGCACTCAGTACCGGACAGTGTTCTGTGCAGAGGCCGGGGAGTACAACTTCAACACACAGGATGACTCAAAGTGCAGCAGCCAACGCAAACCTGTTGTAAGTAGTATGTCTGCCGTCATGTCATGTAAAGTCTAGTCAAAACCTAATTTAAGAAGAGTAAAAAAAACATTCCAAAATATATTTCATTTAAATGTACAATGGCAACTGTAAGGCAAGCGGTTAGTTTATACTATATCTGAGTAGAGACAAAAGGGTCCCTGGTTGGTTCCCTACTCAGAGCATTAAATAATATAAATAATCTATTTTTATAATTTGTTATCACCAAGGAATGGTAAATGCGTCTTAAACCTCAGGAATATAGCTGAACTTAAGCTTGTCTGTTTTTCGAAGAAAAAAACGGGGTATTGTGATAGCCTTTGTGTTGTTGTTGTTGGCAGTAGCTGTGGCGTTGTGCAAAAAGTTTGGCCTTAGCAATAACTCAAAAACTGTTCCAAGATATTTAAATGAAACTTGGTACCAATGTTGCCTGAAACAATAAACACATGTATGGCACTAAAAAGGTTTGAGTAAAGCCAAACTTTTTACTGAAAAATGACAGATTAATGTGGGCGTATGGTCTGCAGCACTCTTGTTTGTTTATTTTTATAAGCAATATATATAAGCAAATATTATAGAATACATTATACATATGCTGCAACAGTATTAAAAGCAACATATAAGTATAATCTATAATAATTATGGCTGATTTTAGTACTGTGTATAAATTATCACTTATTATGTACATTCTTTGCGGGAAAACCTCTTCAGAGCTAATTTGTTACTTGTTCATAACTTCATACATTCTGTGATCCAATTGACAAAATCTCGTTTTAATGAAAATGCAGGAGGCATGAGAGACAACTCTTCTTCCAATGAATTATGTCTCCCCCTCTCTGGGGGAGACATATTGTTTTTGCCCTGTCCGTCAGTCCGGTAGTCCGGTAGTCCGATAGTCCGGTAGTCCGGTAGTCCGGTAGTCCGTCAGTCCGTCAGTCCGTCCGTACGTCACACTTCGTTTCCGATCGATAACTGAAAAACCGCATGACCTAGGATCACCAAACTTGGTAGGGAGGTTGGTCATGAGGTGAAGAAGATCCCTATTGTTTTTGGGGTCACTAGGTCAAAGGTCAAGGTCGCGGCGACCCCCAATGTAAAAAACATTTCCGCTCAATATCTTGACAATGGTTTGACCTAGGTTCACCAAACTTGGTAGGGAGGTTGGTCATGAGGTGTAGAAGATCCCTATTGTTTTTGGGGTCACTAGGTCAAAGGTCAAGGTCGCGGCGACCCCCAATGTAAAAAACATTTCCGCTCAATATCTTGAGAATGGTTTGACCTAGGTTCACCAAACTTGGTAGGGAGGTTGGTCGTGAGGTGTAGAGGATCCCTATTGTTTTTGGGGTCACTAGGTCAAAGGTCAAGGTCGCGGCGACCCCCAATGTAAAAAACATTTCCGCTCAATATCTTGAGAATGGTTTGACCTAGGTTCACCAAACTTGGTAGGGAGGTTGGTCGTGAGGTGTAGAGGATCCCTATTGTTTTTGGGGTCACTAGGTCAAAGGTCAAGGTCGCGGCGACCCCAATGTAAAAAACATTTCCGCTCAATATCTTGAGAATGGTTTGACCTAGGTTCACCAAACTTGGTAGGGAGGTTGGTCGTGAGGTGTAGAGGATCCCTATTGTTTTTGGGGTCACTAGGTCAAAGGTCAAGGTCGCGGCGACCCCCAATATAAAAAACATTTCTGCTCAAAATCTTGAGAACGGTTTGACCTAGGTTCACCAAACTTGGTAGGGAGGTTGGTCATGAGGTGTAGAAGATCCCTATTGTTTTTGGGGTCACTAGGTCAAAGGTCAAGGTCGCGGCGACCCCCAATGTAAAAAACATTTCCGCTCAATATCTTGACAATGGTTTGACCTAGGTTCACCAAACTTGGTAGGGAGGTTGGTCGTGAGGTGTAGAGGATCCCTATTGTTTTTGGGGTCACTAGGTCAAAGGTCAAGGTCGCGGCGACCCCCAATGTAAAAAACATTTCCGCTCAATAACTTGAGAATGGTTTGACCTAGGTTCACCAAACTTGGTAGGGAGGTTGGTCGTGAGGTGTAGAGGATCCCTATTGTTTTTGGGGTCACTAGGTCAAAGGTCAAGGTCGCGGCGACCCCCAATATAAAAAACATTTCTGCTCAAAATCTTGAGAACGGTTTGACCTAGGTTCACCAAACTTGGTAGGGAGGTTGGTCATGAGGTGTAGAAGATCCCTATTGTTTTTGGGGTCACTATGTCAAAGGTCAAGGTCGCGGCGACCCCCAATGTAAAAAACATTTCCGCTCAATATCTTGAGAATGGTTTGACCTAGGTTCACCAAACTTGGTAGGGAGGTTGATCATGAGGTTTAGAAAACTCCTATGTTTTGGGGGGTCACAAGGTCAAAGGTCAACGTCGCTGTGACCTCTAATGTAAAAAAATATTTCCGTGCAATATCAGGAGAATGCTTTGATCTAGGTTCACCAAACTTTGAAGTGAGGTTGGTCATGATGTCTAGTTGATTTTGCAATCAGTTGGTCAAAGGTCAAGGTCACTGACCTTGAGGTGAAGAACCGGTTTCTGCTCAATAACTCAAGAACGTTTACACCCAGGAACTTCATACTTGGTATGCCAGTTAGTCATGACTAGTTGATGGCCCCTATTGATTTTGGGATCCATCATTGATTATTTCTCACCTACGACCACACAATGGGGGAGACATGCGCTTTTTCGAAAAAGCAATCTCTAGTTAGCATATTGTTCAATAACTACACAGGCGGTTCTCTTCAGTACAAATTGCATTGTATGTACTGCTTTGTTTAACTAATTGACAGCATGCATTGCTAAGTTTATTAGCAAACAGTATTTTTATAGCAGGTAAGTAACTTCTGGAAAGCTGCAGAAAGTGTGGGCTTAAAATTTCAACCACCTGTATTCTAGAAATGATCTTGATCTTGCTTGGAAACTTTGCAATGCAAGCATCTCTGAATCATGATTTATACCAGTTCTCTTTGAGTGTGCTTCTGCTAGGGAAGTTACAGATTACATTATTGTAAAATTTCATGATCTTGTAAGCAATTCGATACCTTTATTAAAACAAATAATCATTACCAGGTGGCTTTGAGAAGTTTTCAGTTCATTTCAGTCCTATCTCTTTCGCCTCATCCGGTGATTTTTGGAGTTCATTGAGTAAAACGTTTGAGATATTTGAAAATTGGACTAATTCACTCATTTAAATCAGAGAACATTGTTTTGATAAATATATGAAACCTGTGTCAGAGATGTAAATTGCAGAGAAAAATACTTTATTGCCAATTAATAATCATCAGAAATAAAGGGGGTTATGATTTAAAAACGATTTCAGCTGTTCCTACCTAATAAATGTGACGAGTGTTAGAAGTATGATTAGTAGCAAATGTAACTTAGGCCAAAAAAAATTAATTCTTTGTTTCCACTTATACCTCCAAAATTTAGGGTAGGTAGGGAGGCATAATTTTTTTTCTGTTTTGGAGAACTTGGATTCTGTACTTATCCGACTTATATCAGGGTATTTCGCTATTGTAAAAAATTTAAATGTGAAATTGTCAAATTTTACCATGTTCATTCAAATAAATGCACATTTTTTTTAAATTTTGAACAAAAATCCATGCTACGCAGCAAGGAAAAATATGTAGGTTCGGGAGGAAAAATTATTATCTTTCTGGTTAATGGAAACAATCAATTATTTTTTTACACCAAAGGTATCAAACAGTGAGAGTACTTATTAACATAAATGAAACCATGTGTTTAATGATTTAAATGAGATGCCATGCATAAAGAGGGCGAAGAAGGGTTATATAATATCATAATGATAAAGGTAGAGGTAAGATTCATTAATCTCGCAATGATAAACGTTTAAGATATTATACTCTGTAGAGCTTTAAAATGACAAACATGTGTGCATTTTTTTTATTATGAAATAAAGTGTGGCAAATCATAAGGAGTGTTAAAACAAAAATACCAAAAGCTGGAACCCTTCAGCAAATGTTGATATTTGATGGTATATCGTTATTGAAGACCACAATTTTCAATCATGTTAGTAACGCGATTGAAATATAATTACGGCTGTGGTGTTGCAGTTGGTAGATTGTCATTATCATGTGATGTTATCAATGTATCCTAAACAGGTCAACATATCCCCCTATTTTGTTAAAGCCCTGGTGGCCTTGTGGACTAGCTGGCTGTTTTCTACTCTTTTTTTTACTTTACTGGCGTGGGTTCGAACACCACTAAAACCAAAATACTAAATGTATTTTTTTCTGCAATTTCGATATCATAGAGTAAAATAATGATAAAATAAGTGTTTTCAGATGCATTACTGGGAAAACTAACTTTTGGTCCAAAAACATGAGGGAGTCACTTTAAATCTACAATGTACATGTAAATTCCAATTCCTTGGTGATAACCTGACTATTTTCATCAACGAATCTTTGGGTGGGTATCCGACCTGATTCAGAGTCTTTTTAATACGCTAACCAATCAGGCATTGCCACAAATAAAGATGTGTTGACAATTCCATATATAGAGGACTGGTGGTAACTTTACAACACTACCTCTCACACAAGAGGTCAGAGGTCAGGGGTTTGAGTCTGAATAAGGAGCATTTTCTATAGGCCACTTCTCAATCAAACTAAAACAAACTAGTAGAAAACTCTCAGTAAAAATGTCAGGGATTATAAAGGCCCCCCAACAAGGTCCATTTTCTCTTGGCATCACCACAATAATGTTTCAGCGAACTAGTATAAACCTCATAGTGAAGATGTCATCATACATGCCATATCACCCGGTGGGGGGAAAAATCCCCCGGAATTTCGATCCAACCCCCGGTCTCCCGGCGGGAGGTAAAAATCTCCCGGAATATAAAAAAAAATAAAAAAAAAATATTTTTTTTTTTTTTGGAAATTTTACATCAGGCAATAATGACAAAGTGTAACCACAGTATGTGAGTGAAACTGAATGTTGAGAAACAACTCCACAAGGGTGAAATGCCAAAAGGAAACTTCTACAACAAGTGATCAATAAATTTGTAGTAATTATCAAATGCAAAGAAATATTACTATTTTGGAAGGACGAAATTAATAATATTTATTCTATTCTATTCTCTTATTGTCTGAAAGTCATCAGAGCTGACAGAATTAAGCACAATTTTTTTAAAGACTTTGGAGAAAGGTAAGTTTAATTTAATTGTCTCGAAAACATATTTTTCCAATGACTTATTTTGTTCTGCAAGTGCATTACAGTATGACATGACAGTGTATCATAAAAATATGATAAATCATGACATAAAATAATTCTGTATAATGAAAAAGTTAAGAGGTTTTCAAAGCAAACTATATGTGAATACATTTTTTCATACTTGCGTCTAAAAATACTTAAAAATTTTGCCAACTTAGACCTGCTAAAAAAATCCCCCTGAATACAACCAAAATCCCCCTGAATTTTCAGCCTTTTGAACAAATCCCCCTGAATGGTCTCCAGAAAATATGGCATGTATGTGTCATTGGTCATGCCGCCCACAAGAGCCACTTTATCTTGGTGTCTTCCGAATTGAGCTACCATGTATTAATTATTATAAACCACTCTGGGAAGATGACTTGGGTCAATGGCCACTTTATCTTGGCAACTTCAGAATTGACCTAACATAACCAGGGCCACTTTCTCTTGGTGTCTTCAGACTTGAGCTACCTTGTATTATTTAGGACGTCTTGGGTCAAGGGCCACTTTATCTTGGCGACTTCAGAATTGAGCTTACATGAATCGGTATAAACCACTTAGGGAAGAAATCAAGGGTCAAGCCACCAACCAGGGCCACTTTCTCTTGGTGTCTTCACAATTAAGCACAAGAAATTGGTAAAAACCTCATTTAAAAAAAAAAAAAATGAGTCGGTCAAGCAAGGCTGGCTGTACAAAACATTAATTGTGGCCTTAATTACACTTGTTTTAATTGTATTTCCAGGACAGAAGAGAATGTTTCAGAGTGTGTGATATGCACCAGAATGAACTACGCTGGGCGGCCACAATGTGGTCAGACTGTGTGCTCAATCCAGAGTTTCGCGTGTGTTCAATCAAAAACGGTATTCGCTACCGTAACGTTACATGCGTGTGGCGTCAGACAGGGAAAATCGAAGACGATCGGGTGTGTTCGGAATTTGAACCAAAACCGGACTTACAGGAGCAGTGTGATTTAAAATGTCCTCAGGATTGTATAGTGACATCCTTTTCTAAATGGTCTGAAAGCAACTGTGATACTTGTTTAATTGTTAATAAAACTCGAACGCGAGACCTGGTTGTCCCCCCTGATCCCAGCAGGGCAGGTAAACCATGTCCGCCATTCACCGAGATGATTCCATGTGAAAATTGTTCCAGTACGTTTACATATAGGATAGGACCCTGGGAGGAGTGCATTGTGCTTGACGGGGATTTGAGGGGAACCGGTCAGGTCCATCCCATTCTGGGCTACCAAAAACGCAAAATTCATTGTATAAATAGCGTTGGAAATGTTGTATCATATCTGTAAGTCTTATTACAATAATTGATTTCCAAATGCAATCATTTGTAGCTTAGTTGCGATTTCTTAACACTTAATGAGCAATTATTTCTTTGATGATTACTTTTATGTAACAGATACCATAATTTATGAATTGAAGTTCCAATGAGAAGAAATTATATCAAGCTATTTTTCATCAACAAAACACAGTAAGAAATCTCTTGGTCTTAAGTCTAACATAATATATTATCTGCATTCTTAAGCGCCTAAAATAGCAGTTAAGACTATAAGAAATTAACAAAAACCTCTTCCGCATGTTCGATCAATCATCCTTTGTATTTCTTTGCAGAAATTGTGTAGAATATTTTCGTTCCACATTCACTGAGATCACCCACACCCAGACTTGCATCATTCCTCAGGACTGCATTGTGTCAGACTGGTCCAACTGGTCCCCGCATAATGACAGCTGTGTCCTGCCTAATGGTGAGTCACTAATGTACAAATCATCTCTCAGGATAGGTCCCCACATAATGACAGCTGGGTCCTGCCTAATGGTGAGTCACTAATGTACCAATCATCTCTCAGGATAGGTCCCCACATAATGACAGCTGGGTCCTGCCTAATGGTGAGTCACTAATGTACCAATCATTTCTCAGGATTGGTCCCACACATAACAGCAGCTGTGTCCTGCCTAATGGTTCCCAGTCTGTTATGAATTGTCTTTCAGTGTATTTTAAGTTTGAAGTCGTCAAACTGTCAAACCAAATGTTTACTTCGACACCGAGTATGTATTGCGTTGTGGAAATGTTCAAAGGCTGTCGTATACTAAATGTAAAAATGTAAAAGAAAAAAACAAAAAGCATTTTCTAAACAATAACATTGAAATATCACAGTGCATATTGTTATCATAATTATTTTCTCAAATGCCCTTATCAACTAATAGCTCTCATGCGTAAACAGTGATAAACAGTTTTTCACACCTTATCAAATTTCCTTTCAACTGTCATTGCAATTCTTACAACTTTTCAAAGTTTTAACACCTAGCAATTATTTGTTTATTTTGGAACACCCGTTTGGGATAACGTGTGAAGTTATGACCTCGAGGGACTCATAGGGTTTTGTGCATGATATGTGTATTTGTGACCGGCTATTGTGCTCGACTCCTCGACTTATTTAGGTTTCAAAGCAGCGTCAGTATATTTTATATGAAATTAGAAGGAAAAAATGTTAGGTACTAAGCTTTGACCTTGAGGGTTCTCGAACGAACGCCTGTTCGAACGACCGCAGTTTTACTGTAATTCCACAAGACTGCATCATGCCAGACTGGTACAACTGATCCTCACATAACTTTAGTTGTGTTTCAATGAAGCCATGTAGTTAATTAAACTTTAGTTCAACTGGTTGCCAGGCAACCGACTCAGCTAAACATGGCCACATATTACAGACACGCAGTGTAGAACAAGTGTTCCTAGGGTGGGGAAATTTCTTTCACCTCTTAGCTTATTTGTATTATAACACTTATCACATGCATAATATTACATTTTCTTAAATTCTTTCTACAGGTACATGGCAGCAGGGTTACATGGTTAAAACACGCAGCGTAGAACAGGTCCAACTTGGCTCAGGCAAGCCCTGTCCAGCTCTTATCCACTACTTTACAATCGATCCAGACAATGAGGTTCCTTGCTTCAGGTATGAGACTGTCCAGTTTTTTAGCTTGTCTGTTTTTTTTTATATAGAAGAGTATAGTTTATGTCATGGCTTCAGTGTCGTTGTCAGTTTGTAATTTTTTAACATTTGGCCATAGTTGATTAACTTAAAGATACACTGTTAGTCTTAAATAAGCAGTACCACAATTAATACAATTGTTTTAATTTAACAAAAGGGATGAAAAAAAAAAAAAAATGGTTCTTAACTTCTTATGAAGGATACTGTGTTTGATTTGAAAGAAATGTGCATAAAACATGGTATTTCTACCTTATGAGATGATGGTTGATCTCAGTAAATCCTTTAGGACCCACCAGTCATTTAATATTTTTCAGCTATTAAATACACAATTACAATCCCGTTAAGATCAGAAATTGATATAATCCATTAATGCATTATTTAGTAAGAAGTAAAAGGTTTATCACTTAAAATGATTATTTATTTTGTTATATTGATTCTAAATACAAGTATCACTTTAAGAAACAAAAGATATTAACATAAAGCATCTGTGTTTGCCTGTGATGTTACGAAACTTGACTCAAGTATCAATTTTACATTTTTTATTTATTTTTAAATATAGCGATTAGAGCCCAAACCCATTTTTGAATGAATAAGTGCTGGCCCCAATTTCTCGAAACTTCTTAAGTCCCTTATAACAGGATTAAGTTAATCTCACTATTTTTGTTGTTCTATAAAATGTGTTATATTTACTTCTTCAAGAATTTTTAGAAATTATTTAGGAAAAACCTGTATGATTATCAGAATAAACCATTTTTCATTTATCAAAATCCATTTTCAGTATGTATTTTGGCTAATTGAAATAAGCGACTTAAGCCTGTTAAGCTTAAGAAGTTTTGAGAAATTGGGGCCTGGTGTTTTCTTGAAAGAACATCTCACTATATTATCATTTCTGGTTTTTAGCTCCACTGGCCGAAGGCCATGGAGCTTATGTTGTCACAGATTTTCCGTCGTGAGTTCGTGCGTGCGTGCGTGCGTGCGTGCGTGCGTGAGTAAACTTTTACTTTAAACGACATCTCCTCTGAAACTGATAAGCGGATTTTGACAAAACTTCACAGGAATGTTCCTTTGGTGGTCCTTTACCAAAATTGCTCAAATGGTTCTGGTCCATTGCACAATATGGCCGCCAGAGCTAAAAATAGCAAAATCTTTAAACGACGTCTCCTCTGAAACGGTTCGGCAGATTTTGATGAAACTTGACAGTAATGTTCCTTGGGTGGTCCTTTATTAAAATTGCTCAAATGGTTCTGGTCCATTACACAATATGGCCGCCACAGCTAAAAATAGCAAAATCTTTAAACGACATCTCCTCTGAAACGTATAATCAGATTTTGATGAAACTTGACAGAATTGTTCCTTGGGTGGTCCTTAACCAAAATTGCTCAAATGGTTCCGGTCCGCTGCACAACATGGCTGCCAGGGCAAAAAAATAGAAAAACCTTTAAAGAACATCTTCTCAGAAACCGATGATCAGATTTTGATGAAACTTAAAAGAAATGTTCCTTGGATGGTCCTTTATCAAATTTGCTTCAATGGTTTCGGTCCACTGCACAAGATGGCCCCCAGAGGTAAAAATAGAAAAACCTTTAAACGACTTCTCCTCAGAAACCGATGATCGTATTGCAATGAAACTTGACAGAAATGTTACTTGGGTAGTCCTTAACCAAAATAGCCCAAACAGTTCTGGTCTGCTGCACAACATGGGCACCAGAGCTAAGAATAGAAAAAAACGTTAAACTACATCTTCTCAGAAACCGATTATCAGATTTTGATGAAACTTTACATAAATGTTCATCGGGATGCCCTTTAACCAAAATTCCCCAAATGGTTCTGGTCCGCTGCACAACATGGCTGCGAGAGTTAAAAAATAAAAAAAACTTTATACGACTTGTCGTCGAAACCGATGACCTTTTTTCGATAAAACTTGACAGAAATGTTTGTTTGGTGCTCCTTTACTCAAATTGCCCAAATCATTTTGGTCCACTGCACAACATGGCAGCCAGAGCTATTAAAGTAAAAAAATTTTTTAAATAACTTACCCTCAAAAATTGATGATTGTATTTCTATGAAACTTGACGAAAATGTTCGTTAGGTGGTCTTTGCTTGAACCTTTTGGCCAGTGGAGCACAGGCACTGATGTGCCTCTTGTTTTTTAAAGCCATCTTGTTCATTTCCAGGCTAAATTGGAAATTCCAATTTTAGTCAAAATAAGGCATTTTTTCTGCTAGTCCCATTACCAATATTATGGAAGTAATTACTGACGTAGCAATTAAATATATCAAGTCCTATAAATCTTTTTTTGTGTTATACACCAAGGTCAAAATCATGATTATATGGGCAAGCATTGACTTCCACTTGTGAGGCTCTTGTATTATTAGTATTATAATTGTTCTTGATTGCTTGCATTTCTCAGATATAACTCACTAAAACATACATGCCCATTCTGGGCACCCCAGCATATTTATCACATAAATGATGCCCTGGGCTGGTATTTAATATTAGTCTTAATTTGGATCTAAGATCGATGTAGCTAATCGGATTAATTGTTATTAATAACTGACCAATAGAGTGAATGAAGTCAATGATGTATGACCCTTAGAATAATGTAATATTGAATACCACCCCTGAGAAAATTGACTAGCGAAACTTTGTAAAGCCTGAATATTCATACGTAATTTCAGACCAATGAAATAGCTGATAACAATAAAACATCGGGATACAGAAATAAAGCGCGGAAATACCCGTGCAAGCAAGAACTCATATTCAGACCGCAATACAACTAATCTATTTCTATGGTGTCGACGTCATTCCGGTAAACATAGAGCGCATTGAGACAAAAAAATGGGTTAAAACGACATGAAAAGAAGTAGTTCTTCAGATTTTGCGGTCTTAAGACTACCTGCGCGCATGCGCAGATATTCTATAAAGGAAATTATCTTCTTTGTGAAGAGTTAATAGCAAATTTGAGAAAATATTTAATGTCCTGCTTAAACCAGTTGGAAGCCATGCATGACCTCATTGTATCGAGATTGCATCCGTAACTTCTCGGACATTTCTGTACGGCATTAGGCGTGTCCAGTGCAACCAATCAAGGGGTTAGATTTCACCTCATTAATTATTCATTAGTACGATATTTTTAGATATATTCAGAAATCTAAGGTTTGACAGAAGCCCAGGGGATTTTAATGCGTCTAAAAATCGCGTCAATATCTTAAACATGCCATATTTCTGGAAGGCATTAATTTCCATGTTCTGCTTTTAATAGCATTTTATTTAAACTACCGTAGCATTTCGTTTTAAGGAAAAGCATTGTCTTGAGTTTTATTATGTTGTTAGAAATTGTAATGTAATGTCTGTGTAAAGAACACACCTTTTTCCCCTAGAATTCCTAAGAAGAAAATACGGTTTTGATGATAGGTTTTTTTTTGCAATTTGCCACGTTCTTTAATACTTTGTTGAAGGTGTTAACATGTTCGTATTTGATATTGCATATTTACAATAACCATTGCTGTTTTCATGATCCATAAAAAAATCGGGACTGTAAACAAACATCATGGCTTTCTGATTTGACAATTTTCACTGTGTCCTGCATGTATCTATGCTATAAGAAGTTTTAAGGTTTTTTTTCACTTATTAGTCAGCACCTAGAAGGGCGCCGACTATATTTGATATTACTTTAGAAATATTCCAACTTAGGGACTAGTTCATAAACTGCTAGTTCATAAACTGCAGAACAATGCTTTCAATAGTTTCCACATTGCATGATAAAATATGAAGTTTAGTTTGTTTTATAAAACTTTACACTTTAATTGATAATGAAACCTAAATAATAACAGCCCTGCTTATCATTTTGAAAATTTTGATTTTAATTACCAACTCAATCATAACAACTCGGCCATCTCCGAGAAAGATACGGGCCGAGGTGTTCCGATTGATATCAAATAGATGAAGGTTACACGGTACTATTAAAATATCCTTTATGTTTGTAAACCTCCTACGCAGTAATCTCCCTTGGTGACAGCAAAAATGCCGAGTTTTGAAAAATTAATCTTGAGCCTAATTGTTTGTTTCGAAAATGTCATTCGAAGGAATGAACTCCAGATAATTCCCCTTTGATGTATAGTATTTTTATCCCCGTTCTATACACTCATAATGAGTGAAATGTGTTACAAAAACTTATACAAAATATGAAGCAAGGAATTCACATAACATGCCGGTACAAATAAAAGGTGAATTTCATGCTTTTGAAATCTATGTATTAGACCATTGACTCTATTTCATCCGAAGAAACGTATGTATATTTAAAAAATACGCCTCCGACACTAGGGAAGATTCGTTGTAAAAACAAGAGAAACGAAAATTATACACAACATGACAGTGGTAGCAAATAGGTTTATTTTTTATTTATAAAAAAATTCAAATATTCGAATACTGATTTTGACATTTGAATACCAAACATTCGATCGAATATTCGAATATTCGAATATTCGTTTGCATCCCTAATATTTTTGTTATAATTTAGTTTTAACCGGAGGATTAGCTTGGGGAAAAAAACAGAATATCTTTAATTCCGGGCTTGAACTCAGGGCTCATCCTAGACCAAAATTTTAGGGAGAAGTGAGAATGGGGGAGGGTGCGGGAGGGGGGTTCCCCCTCCTGTAGGTCGGAAAATTTTGAGATTTTAATTGTCAAATGGTGGGTTCTGGTGTGTCCTGGACAACTTTTCTATGCATTTAAATAGGTGTTTAAATTGTTTTTAAAATAGTCATACTGGTTGTTTTTAGTTGGAATTAATTTGTTGTATATACCTTTAAAAAGAAGTCAAGTTTCAAACATTTTATTACATGCAAACGGTTAACCTATCATGCACACATACATATATATCAGAATTTAAATACATGATACATGATGGCATCTTGTAACTCAGTTACACTCTTGTTTGATGTGTAAGAGGGTGAGTGCCCATTCATGAGATGGCCAAGATCAGTACCTATGGCCCTGGCAAGCTGGAGGTGGTACTGAAATTCCTCCTTGGGGAGCTCCAGGTAGGCATTCTTAAGGAGCTTGGGGTCAAGCTTGTCATCCTTGGACAGTTTGGCCAGTACGATTTTCCTCATGGGTTCCTGGGAACGCAGAACTGTCTCTCCAAGGCGGCCTTGTGCTGATTTGCTGAAAAATATTTTGCTGAAAATACACATATTTCTTTAAAAATATTTACACAGTATCTCATCACTTTCAGCTGTCATTTAAAATAATTTGGGCATATATTACAACATGTTTTAAAATATATAAAACCAGACACCTTAAAATTAATACCACTTTGAATTGATTTATCTGCGGACTAAGCAATGCTTCTATTGTTTTAATAAATACTTACACAAGCCATGTCTCTGATGATTGGTTGTTTTTGCTGGTTGGTCATGTCCAAGGGCTTAGGCGTTGTCCAACTTAGCACATCTACAAACTTCGCAGTGCCATTTTTTATCTGCATCTTGTTTGTACCAACTGAAATTATTTTGATAATTTAACTTTTTGAATGATTTCTTATTTGAACTGTCGATCATGTCATCGCTATCAATATCGTCAGCTTTACGTTTCAGGCCTGGGGAATCCCGCAGAAGCCACGTAGAAAGCATGATTACTATTAAACAGAATGCAAAATATCTCATATATAGAATATTGATGTGAACCGATCGAAGAAAAAATAATGGAAACATTTCTGAAATAAAAAAAAACAACAAACCTGGAACTGTGATTCGCACTTGCCCTTCTCGCTAACTTCGCAGTAATCACACCCAATTAAGTTCATTTGTCATCAGTGCACATCATTTAAACCGCTATTGTCATAAAGTATAAATCCTAATTGGCCCAAATTGACTTTTACAAACATCGGCAAGTGTAAATATTAATCCCTTACAATTTTATTACATCGATGACGTAGCGCATGTACACAAAGTCAATGGTGCAAACACGTGCCTCGATTGAATAAAACAAGCGTTCTCATTGGTCGAAGTCAAAGGAGCATATTTACTAGGTTTAACACGATTGGCTGTTTGTCAATCGAGCTGACAGGCGGAAGGCGGAGTCGCTCTGTTTTGACAAGCATTAGTTCTTAGCGATATCGACTTTTTGATCTTTGAAAAAGTCGGCGAAGTTGACTTCGCTTTGATCTTAGAAAATAGCGAAGTTGCCGCGGGCAGGGCGACTTAATCGCCTAAGTCGCCTGGTAGGATGAGCCCTGGAACTATTGTAACAATATTATTAACCATAATGTCCTTCGAGCATATGTACACCCAACATAAAACAAAATATTATCATTGAAATAATAACCATTTTTGGTTATCTGCATGCACGTTTTTCTTCTAATTTCATTGCGCCGACTTGATGCTATGCATCAACTTTTTTCTTGTATTTTTTGCCTATGTCTTATATATGGGTGCGTCCTATACACAGACACTTAAGTATTGTACAAAGCATTTGTTCCCTATTACACAAAAAATATATTATTTAATGTGTTAGTTTTTTTTTTAATTCCGGGGATATTCATCCTCAGCAGGGAAACTGAATGAAAATTCTGGGGTATTTTTTGATCGACCATGGAGGGTTATGGCATTAAATACTAAACTACCAGTAACTGTTGTTTAGTATTTAATAGAAAAATATATGTTTTGAACTGAGACGCGAATTACTAACAAGATTTCAGATAACTGATTTAGCTGTACTGGTTTTAATTAAACATATTAAAACATCATAAAATGTTTTGCCTTTACATGTTAACAACGATGTTGTTAATCCCATTGTTAACTTTAACAAAGTTCTGAACCAATCGCACCATTGTCAAAGATGTTTCAGCAGTCTTTAACACTTCCTGGCCAGATTTTTTAGAACTCTGCTTAAGTTAACAACGTTTTTAATGTCATCATTGTTAACTTTCAAAACTTTATTATTCTGCAATTAAGATGGACACATTTGTAATCTGCAGTATTTCTAATAATGTTCGAGACACCTCCAGGGACCTCAACTTAGTGAAAAATTGCCTTTTTTTCTTTTTTGAATTATAGGAAAAAGAACAATCTTTGTAAACAAAAAATATGAAAATAAGCCAGAAAATGATCTAAACAATGACTGCATATGAATAGATCTGATGATAAGTATTGGGTATTTTAAATAATCGTTGTCAAAAATTACGAATTTCTCAATGAGTTGAAAATATTCACTAAATATGCTTATAGAATATGGCCCCTGTTTCAGCTGCACATGTTTTATTTAAAACTATGATCATGTTATAAAATATTTCACCTTTTAAAGTTAACAACGATGTCATTAATTACGTTGTTAACTTTAACAAAGTTCTGAACCATCGGGCCATTATCAAGTTTTCATTATAAATAATTTACCTTTCATGAAAATGGAACAAATTGACTTCCGCAAATTTGATTATGAGGACATTAAGAGGGTGTTTGTAATACCCTACTGCGCATTAATGAGTTATTCTTTGAAACTGTTAATTTGATGGATGCAGTTAAAAGACAGGCTATGAATTTCTTTGACAGGATTTCTGGTATTAACATTACATTTAAAGAAGGTCGTTTAGTCCAATGGCCCTGTTAGAGTTTTGATATTTATTCAATGTTAATGCAAAACGAAAAAAACAAAGACAAGATTGCGATTAGTATTTACATAAAATAATTCATACTAATGGGCAAAAAGCAAGTAGAAATACCAGGCTATGCAGATGCATTCTGTAATTCGTCTTTTGTTTACAACACCTCGGGTGGAACATTTTTTCACTGTTATTTTGTCAGTCACACATATTTTCACGTTCACTGACATATTGAGGAGGACAGAAATTGTCACTTGGTTTCTCTGCACTTTCGATCTTGTCTGTTAAATTTCAATTACAAGAATAAATGCGAATTTTAGGGCTAATCGCAAGACTGTTGTAAATGCCTTCTATTTCCATATTGAGCAGCAACCCTCTTGCAGTAAAACCTGTGAAATTTGTCAGTTCCATTAACAGTTTTGGAGTTCTGAGCATATCCAGAAATAAGCCTTTATTCACAGAAGATTTTTTTGCTCTTTAAACATAATCATTCACATATCCTTAATTAAATTTTGAATGAAATATTTTCGAGGAAGTTATAAATTTTCCTGTCATGGCCAGAGGCGTAGCTAGCTCTCTATTCATGTGGATTCATAAACGTGCTAGGTAGGTCCGAGGGCATGCCCCCTCTGAAAATTTTGAAAACCCTGGTGAAATCTGGTGCATTCTGGGGGTTCTGAGGTGCTTTATTTAGTGCTGAAAAACAGACAATTTTAGGATCATGTAGTCATAGTATGCATATTGCAACTTTGGTTGATTTTTTTTTTGTCAGAATCATGTGGATTCAGTCGCAAACTTGTGTATAAGACAGCTACGCATCCATCGGAAGGCTGATGACAGCCTTTAAGTATCGGGTCATTATGAAAAAATAGTTACATTTTATAGTATATTTATAGTTTATCAATTGTGATCTATTTTTTTTGATAATAATGCATTACTGTAATAATTTATTATAGACGATTTCCCCGAAGTTGCCTTTATGTGGGTAGACTAATAAACTCTTGATACAATAGTACAGTTACACAGTTTTGGTTGGTGTCGAGGAGGTCAAATGTATATTTTGAAAAATTCTTTATTTACTCACCAGACTTACTCTTATTTCTTACAGCATGATAGGATCAGATGATGGAATAAAACCCATGTAAGATGTTGTGAAACAGTTTACCTTTGACATATCCAAATTTATTTGATGATTATTTCAGTTGTATACATATTGTTAACTTTTGAGTTACATGTATAGCATGGAAAACATTTAGGGATGAAGTTGTCAGGCCTAGTTGTCTGCTGGGTCAGTCTTCAATTTCAATTCCTAATTGAATCATTTCTTCACTAATCTTTACAAAACTTGGCAGCATTATGCTTATTGGCGGTACAAATATCTCGACTGAGAAATTTTGATTACCAATGGCTTTCGCCACACTCTATACTTAAGGCCCTTGACATAATTTATTACCAATGATTTCTGCCACTGAAAGCTGACACATCTTATTTTAGGATTATTATTTTTTATAAGAAACATTGATTTTATTTGTTGAATACCTGAGGTAGTTTTCATTTTCTCAAAACATTGTTGATTTTTTTGGTTTTGATTTTTTTTCTGACTGTTTTTTTATAACACAGTTGAGCTTTGTTATTGTTAATCTCGTTAAACATTTATTTTAATTTTTTCTTCTTCTGACAAGCTAGCTTGTTCTTGATTTGCATTTTTGTTTTTGTTTTAGTGATGTTGTTGTTTTTAAAGAAAAATTGTGTTATTGTCATAGCCTTGTAGCTTTGAGTCTGATTTAATAATCATCCAACAACTTTTGGCTTGTCCATGACTCAAAATGTTATACTGATATCCACATGAAACTTAATACACTTGTTACCAGTGATATTAACATGTATGTGTGGCAGGGCCATAAACATGCCTTTAGTAATTGTCAAGTTAGTCTGTGATTTAAAGAGAAAAAACGATGAACATAAATATCTGTTTGTGTTGCTTTTTTGTTCTTATCTTTTGAAGAAAAGAGAAGAATTTATTCTTTTATCTTATATCATTATTTTTCTTAATATTACAATGACTTGACTCTGTACAAACAATGAACATCATCAATGAAACGCCAACGATACAACCTTTGCCATAACTCCAAATTCTTCCAAAAAGTACATATGTTTGTTACGAGATAAATAAATAAAATATGTTTTGCAAGACTGATATCTCACTTCCAGAATATTCAAATAAAAAGTACACATGTTTCCAGAGACAAATATGTTTTGCAAGACCCATAACTCCAGCTTTATTATTTGTCAGGCAATGCCTCGTATTTCTCACTTATTGAACTGAGTTTTTTTAGACGTCAGCTGGCTCCACTGCGCTCTTAATTGTAATAGATGCATTGTGGGAATTATTGCATTTTGACCTGATGATATTATCAAGAACATTTTTTTTTTAATTGAACAGACCATTCATAATAGATTGCCCTGTTTTTTAGAGTGGAAAACCATGTTTTGTTTTTTTGGGGGGTGAAATAAACAAGGCCATTAATAGAATAATGTCAGATTTATATCTTTTCTTGTTGTTTCGTTTCTTTAGTGTTGATGATAAATGAAGATCTTTTGATGTAACATTATTTATTTCAAACAATTGCCTGAAATATATGAATCAGAACAAGCAAGTTCCTTACTGATCCATTTATGATTTTTTTTATCTCGTCTGTTTTTTTTCCTAATAAAATCATTGAGGTATGGTCATAGCCGTGCTGTCAATTGTATGCATGATTTTCAGTGTCCAGGGTAAGCTACGTACAAATGCTTAAAGATGCATCTAACTTAAATATTCCAACCATTTAGGGTAAGCCTTTGTAGCACAGTGGATACAACACTGGACCGCAATTTTGGCTACACCGGTTCGAACCCGGTCTCCGACTCGATTTTTTTTTTACATTTTGGTATTTTTTTACAATTATGATATCAAAGAGTAAAACATTTTATTAAATAATTGACCTGAGATTCATTACAGAATTTATTTATTTTGGTGCCAATCTGGTGTACAGTCCCTTTAATATGGAACTGGGAGCAGGCTAAGATTTCAAAACAGTGAAAAATATCAAAGTTATATTTTCACTGTTTGAAACAGTGAATAATCAATTTTACTTCACTGAAAAATCCCTATAAATGCAATTATAACACACTTTTAACGCAGAAAAAAATGTGCTTTTAATGCAGATAAAAATGTGCTTTTGATGCAGTAAAAGTGCGCTTTTAATGCAGTAAAAATGCGCTTTAGAAAAAATGCGCTTTTAATGCAGAAAAAATGCACTTTTAATGCAGAAAAAAATGCACTTTTAACACAGTTATAATGCACTTCAGTCACAAAAAGTGCATTTTTTTCTAGTTATTAGTGCACTCTGTAAGAAAAAATATGCTTAAAATACGGTGCCAAGTAACTGCTGCATTTAATGCGGATTAAATGTGCATTTAACACACTTCTTTGAGAAGGACAGTGACCAGATAGCATATTATAAATTGTTTTATTTCTTCTTTTTTCTTCTCCGTATGTTCACATTATGATAGGATGAATACAAGTATATTTCATTTTTTTTTTTTCTCTGCAGCTTAATTGATTATCTCATACATTTCTATTAAATTTAAGTTCACTTTTGACCCTAATTTTACAACCATATCAAGAAACTAATCATATTGTCACAGATTAAACTTTTCCTACAATTGATAATCGAGTTTGGAAGTTTTTCAGCCTGTGAAAAATATTTAAGTACTGTCAATTGTTTTTTTTTTTACGTGGGTTTTAAATATTTTTAAATTATTATTTATTATTTGCAATTCAAATTTTATTATATAAAACATTAATAAAAAAACTTTAACAAATATTATACCTAAACCTAAATATGTAACATAAGAAACGTCAGGGGCATTAAGCTAGCCCACTATTCATGTGGATTCATAATTATGCAAGGGGGGTTCGGGAACTTGAACTTTTTTGAAGACCATGGTGCAATCTGGTGCATTCTGGGTGTTCTGAGGTGCTTTATTTAGTACTGAAAACTGGACAGTCACGGTTAGGCTCATATAGTCAAGTACTCATACTGCAACTTTGGCTGATTTTTTTGGTCAGAATCATGTGGATTTAGCTGCCTTAAACTTGCGTACAGTACCTGAACATTATAACTAAACTAAATAGGAATATTGAAAAAAAAATCGCGAAAAAATCCGGCATTATTTATCTTGGCAATTCGACCTAGACATTTTTTTATTAGATTTTTAAGAGCCTCCTGAGGTCCATAACAGGGAACTTTCTTCTGAAATTGGTTTTTATCCCACCTCTCAACATCCCTGCTTATCCTTCAAATAATTGTATTTACTTCTGCCATTATGTTCAGTTCTAAGTAAGCACGAAATTAAATAACACATTATTGTAAGAGGCTAGAATTGTGGCCTACAAAATTGGTCGGTGAATTTCTTGGACTTTTATTGGCGCATTAGACTTTTGTGAACTGGTTAATAATTGAAAAAAAAATGCAGAATGAAAAAAACTAGTAAAATGAAAACATTATATAAATACTTCTTGTTCTTTCAATTATATTCTGCTTTAATTATTGTCATTGTTGTCAACCTATAATTCCATAGAAACAAATAAGCAACTTGAGTGCTTAGAGCAGCTGTGTCCCTGGATTAACGGAGATATTGTAATAACAGTTTTTATGTTTATATACAGGACTCATTGGCGTATGACGGGCTGGAGTGAATGCCGGGTACCAGACGGCAGCTACAGTTGTACAGTCGGGCTACAGACCCGGCGGGCCATATGTGTACAAGAGTACGGTAAGTAGTGACTGTGGTCTCGAGCATGCTGTTCGGTTATTCAATTATCATTGGCCGATGACACACTGGTGGTATTGCAGTTCACATTTGTAGAGTCTGGGTACAGAAAGTAAGTGTGGTGGTTGGGGGGAAGACAAGGTGAAGCTGGAGAGGTGGGTGAGGGGCTAGTGTTATTGACTGAGGGAATGCATGGCTACAGGCCAGAACTGGGTGGGATGAGGTAATGGAAGAAATGATTGGGGGGGGGGGGGGATATAGACTGGGGCATAACTAGGCTACATGCCAAAAGTTGGTGGGATGAGGTGCTGGTGGAAATGATGAGGCTACTGGTAAGATGTAAGGGAAAGAGGTTTTCAGTAGGAGGATGAACAGGCTACAGGTCAGATGGGGGAACAAGGACCAGGCTACAGACAAGAGGCAATGTTGGGGGGATGACCATTCTATGTGCCAGAGATGTAGTAGGGGTCGCAAGGGGCGGCCAGCCATATGTATACAGAAGGATAGTAAATTGTGTCAATGATAGGATAAGGTTTTTTTGTCAGCCATATGATAAAAAGTCTTAGTTGTTGGTCCCATTGTATAGCTCTCTGCCTCTCAACCAGCAGTTCCCCATTTTGTATGTTTTGTTAAATGACAAAAGTAGTACAAGGTTTAAAAGACTAAACACAATTCTCATTTGCCTAGATGTTAATGATAAGGATTTTTTCGTTCAAGTATCTTGGAAAGTAAGACATTTTAGGTATTCAAGAAAGCGGTAGGAACAACCAACAGTTCTGTAGAGCAATACCTTGATGTATTATTCATCATGTTGATAAACTAGCTCACTATATCTCTTTTCCAGATGCTGGAAAGGAGAGGCCAGTGCCTGACAACCATTGTGAGGAGCGACGACCCCTGACCTCACAGACATGTCGTGCCCTTTGTGACCTTGACTGTGCCGTCTCAAAGTGGTCAACATGGTCCGAGTGCAAGGTCACGGACTGTGAACTCTACATGAGGCGCAAACGTACCAACCAGGGCACAGGTATTAAACTTAATAGTTGAAACTGAATAAGGGTAAGGGTAGACATATCTTGACCAAACTTGGTATTAAGGAAGTGTTTCTGGAGACCTGTCATGGGATTGTGTTTGATGTCCCTAGGGTCAAGGTCAAGGTCATTGTTACTAAAAATAGAAGAATGGTTGAAACTGAATAACTTTAGTCAGGGTTCACATTTGAGGTTGTGGGTTTGAGGTTCACTAGGGGTATGTTCTTCTGGCCACTAGTGCTGGTTTCTACATGGAAAACAGACTGGAAAGGGAATCATATTAGCTTTAAGCTAGAATAAATAAGTTTAAACCAATTTATTAGCTTTGATATCATTAGGCATCGTCATCAAATACATTTACCTAAACCTTGACTCAATTTATGAAGATATTCACATGAAGCTTATAGTCGCACTCTCAACGATTGACCGTGTTTTGACAATTTAAAAAAAGAGTAAAAGTAAAGTGGGTAATTTCTGCCATTATTGTTTTTTTCTCATTTCGGAAAAATAAAATGCGTAGCCAAAATTGCCAACTGGTGTGACAAAAAAACATTATAATAATGTACCACATAATTTGCCTCATTTTTGTCTCATTATGCATGAACATTATGCATGAAAAAACAGTGATACAATTTGCCCTGAAAACAAGAAATGGCAGAAATCAGACACCATACTTTCTAAGGTTTCTTGCTAGGAAATGAATTTCATGATGATATAGCTGTTATACAAATCATTTGTTGCATGATGTATGTGCAGAGTTTGTATTTTCTCTGTTTTTATAACAAATTGTCAAAGTTAATGTCTGTGTATTTATTCAAACTGATATTATGATAAATATGTTTGCTATACGTTGTTAAATTAATATCTAAGCTATTTGGAAATTGCCAGTTATTTTCCCAGGCACGTCGCCAATATGGCGGGCAAAATGTGCAATAATAATGCAACGCCATTTCACCCCACAACTAATGGAGCATTTTTGCTGTGCCACTTGGCGCCTTTCTGTCAGCCACTTAGCACATTTTCGTTCCGCCACTTTGCACATCTTCACCCTGCCACATGGCGCATTTTCGTTCCGCCACTAGGAACATTTTTACCCTGCCACATGGCACATTTTTTGTTCTGCCACTAGGCACTTTTTCATACCACCACTTGGCACATTTTCATACCACCACTTGGCACATTTTCATACCACCACTTGGCACATTTTCATACCACCACTTGGCACATTTTCACACCACCACTTGGAACATTTTCATACCACCATTTGTCACATTTTCATACCACCACTTGGCACATTTTCATACCACCACTTGGCACATTTTAATACCACAATTTGGCACATTTTCATACCACCACTTGACACATTTTCATACCACCACTTGGCACATTTTCACACCACCACTTGGAACATTTTCATACCACCATTTGTCACATTTTCATTCTGCCACTTGGCACATTTTCATTCCGCCACTTGGCACATTTTCACACCACCACTTGGAACATTTTCATACCACCATTTGTCACATTTTCATTCTGCCACTTGACACATTTTCATTCCACCACTTGACACATTTTCATTCCACCACTTGGCACATTTTCATTCCGCCACTTGGCACATTTTCACACCACCACTTGGAACATTTTCATACCACCATTTGTCACATTTTCATTCTGCCACTTGACACATTTTCATTCCGCCACTTGGCACATTTTCATTCCGCCACTTGGCACATTTTCATTTCGCCACTTGGCACATTCTTACCTTCCACAATGCATGAATATGAATCCATATACTGATTTGCCGCAAAAACAAAAATGGCAGAAATCAGCCACCATAAGTAGTGTTTGTAGCTAGGCAGACGCAGAGCTGCCTATACTTGAGTACACAGCTGACCCCGCGTGATTCAGCCAAAACAATCAGCCATCTGCCGAGTTAAGGGTTTATTTGTTGATATATGATTCTAAAACTGTCCAATTTTCAATACTATATAAAGACCCACAAAACACACAGAATTCACCAATTTGCGCCATTGTTTTCAAAAGTTTCCAGGGGTGGCTTGCACCCCTACCACAATAATGAATCCACATGAAATGAGGTCTTGCTAAGCCATTGCTAGGATATGGTCTTCATGATAATATGGTTGCACGTAACAACTATTGCATTAGGGAATATGCATAGTTTGCATTTTTTTCTCTTTCTCAATTACAAATTTTCACAATTAATATCCAAGTATTTTTATCAAATTGATATAATAAAATATAAGTTTGCTATATTTTGCCTGATAAATGTGAAAGGAATTTGCATTCTTTATGATATTATTGCAGAAAATTGCCAGTCATTTTCCCATCCTATGAATGAACAATGATCCTGCAGTCACATTCGTTCTTGTCAAATCCTAAGGCCTAAAAAAAATATGTTTGGTTCGGGTAACCCGACCCTACCTACAAAAAAGGCGCTGACCCTACCGTTTTTATAGTAAGTTTGAAAAAAAAAATGAAAAACATTTTTTTTTTTTTCTTTATTGCTTTTTAATTTGTAGTTTAAAACCTTGAATTCTTTATAAAAAAGATGACTTTAACACCATTCTCCAATGTTGAAAATGACATTCTTATATAAACCCCAATTAAAAGAAAAAAAAACCCTACCTATATTTGAAAAGGATGTAACCCTAACCAAACCTTTTTTTTTAGGCCTTACACTATATTACTACTGTTTTTATGCTCATCAGAACTGTCAGGGAATTATTGTATGCTTGGTTTACCATATTTAGGCATTTTTTTTCTATGTAAATATTTCTAACGAGATTGATATTTATTGTAATATCATTGTGGTCTCTAAAGCAAATATGAATATTTTGCAGTCTAAATAGAAAATCTGAAAGGTCAGTGGCAGTGAAAGGGAAATGTATATAATGGATTTGAAAAAAACATAGTTAAACATATACATTCTAACAAGGGCCATCTTATAAATGAGCATATTGTATGATTTTTTTAAAAATCTTTTATGGGCCCTTGTCGAAGGGTTTAAGGTTAAAGTTACACTCATATTCAAAATCAAAACATACACAATCATGAATAACAAACATAAATTTTGATTGATAAACCTTTAACTACTTACTACAAAATGCATTTATGAAAAATATTAATGACTGATAACAAGATTGTAACCATGTATTTAATAGCAGAAAATGCACTAATATTAAATGACTGGTGAGTCCTAAAACATTTACAGTGATCAACTATCGTCTCATAAGGTAGAAATACCATGTTTTCTGCATCTTTCTTTCAAATTAGACATGGTATCCTTTAAAAGAACCATTGTTTTCGATATTTAATCATCCTTTTTGGTAGTTAAAACAATTGAATTAATTGTGGTACATCTTATTTAGGAGTACCGGTAGTCAGGTATCAGTGCATCTTTAAGGGTGTGTTCAATTATGCCCCATTCTGTGCTGATACCATTATTTAATTCATAATTGCTTTCTGCAATATTGTGTTTGTGTTTTTCTGCAATTTGGGATTAAAGTTTGGCCCCATTCGGAAAATGTGAAGAAAAAAACATATAAATTTTGTTTTGATGAAACGCAACTTTTTATCTTTTTCATGCAAGGGTCATCTTGGTGCATATTCTCAGGTAAGCCTGAAAGGAAACAATATGAAATTATTCGCAGTTCTTAATTGTTTCTAATTATAGTTGTTTGCGCTAGAAACCGGTTCTTGTTAGCGGGAATATTGTTCTTGTTCACGATTTTCCATGCACATGATTTAGGTTCAGTATATAAGGCTTGTGCGGGGCAAATTTGTCACTCATGGTTTATAGGTAGCATTTAAAAGGGCTGTACTCTGTATGATAAAATAGTGAGAAACAAAAAATTGTTGAAAACTGACATAAACTTGGCATCGATGTGTACAGTGCATTAAAACTTACTAACTGAAGTACCACATAGTTTACAATTTAATTAAGTTTAGCAGTTATTTTGTATTTTTCCATTAAAAAAGATTACTGGGTATGTCTACCAGGTAGAATTCATTCCTTATGCGTGATTGGCTAATTGGTGTAAGTCACGTGATATTACCAAGACAATTTTGGCGACACAGGTTGGAACCTGGTCTCTGACAAAAAATGTTTTTTACATTTTGGTACTTTTTTTTACAACTATGATATCAAAGCGTAACACATTCTATTAGATAATTGTCCAGAGATTCGTTACTAAAATCAACTTTTTTTGGTGCCAATCTGGTGTACAGTCCCTTTAACAGGTGTATGTTAGCCTGCTATAAGCAAATAACAGTTATCTTGCTGTAAGTGCAGTGACATTTAGAAAGTGACATGAGGCTCCAATGTATTCTGTCTGAAAAAACAGGATATTTGTTACTGAAATTGGTTCCGCCAACACTTTCTCGCCTATAGCTCAGCAGCATTGCACCCTAGGGTGTCTCTTTATTTAATATTGAAACCAATATATCCAAATGTTGCACCTAATTTCTTGTAACTTTATTTGCCCTATTTTAAGCTATCTTTTATTCAAATACTTTTAAGGGTGTACCACAAGGGAGATATCTATTAGAGACTTAGATCTACTGTGAAATCATTTATATTCATGGGCTTGAAATTTTGTGCTTATACAAAAAAGGACAATTTCGTGGTTAATAATCAGCACGTTTTACATTTATTGTGTCACACAGGTTTTAATCTAATATAAACCATATTAACAGTAAAATGAACAATGACTAAGGTACTTACAAGTTGTATACCACGACCATGTATACTATTCTGTAAATACATGTATACCCTTTTACATAGACAGTATGATTTCAGAATTATTGGTCAAATTTTCGCATCATCTGTCCCCGCTAAGGCGAGACCAAATCGTGTGATCCCAATGAGCTGTGTTACACTGTAACTGGAATATTCCATATTTCAGGTCAAAGGTATCACACCAGAGAGGTTCTTGCTCTGCCCCATGGTGGAGGCATCATATGTCCCCACATAGATGAGACCAGAATGTGTGATCCCCAGACCTGTTTTACTGTAACAGGAATATTCCATATTTCAGGTCAAAGGTATCGCACCAGAGAGGTCCTCGCTTTGCCCCATGGTGGAGGCATCATCTGTCCACACATAGACGAAACCCAAACGTGTGATCCCCAGCCCTGTTATAGATGGAACATCACAACTGGACAGTGTCACCTCCTTAACCCTACCATATCCCCCACATGTGGACTTGGCATTGCCTACCGGACTTTGTCCTGCATAAACAAAAAAGGGGTATTTATTAAAAAAATCTTTATAATCACATTGACATTAATTCAATAGAAAACAGTATTATACATGTAACTTTTTAATTAAAGATAAAGCTTGAAAATAAAAATAAATAAAAAGTTTTCAACCTAAGGTCCAGTTTGTGAACATTCTTTGTCATATGATTGTTTTACGATTATTCCGGAAAACTACTCTTCAAATATTCACATGGACGAGACGTTTCATTGTTATTTGGCTTTTAAGAATAATAACGTCAATTCCAATTTTACTCAATTATACAATTTGCATGTAAAATGACTTTTAAGCTCACCTTAGCATGTAGTGCCCAGGGTGAGCTTTATTCATTGCCCACTGTCCGGCGTCCATCCATTCATTGGGCGTCAGTCTGGCTGGCATTTGTCAACAATTGTTTCAAAGGACGTCTCCTTCTAAACCGCCTTGCCAATTAAAATGAATATTAATTGGGATGTACCTTGGATGGTTCCTTTTCAAAATTGTTCAAAGAAATAATTTCTTTGCAGAACTCATTTAAGGGGGTGAGGGGGAGGGTCACCAGTTTCCTATAGTCTTATTTAGGGAAATCTTCTTTTCTCAATTCACATGGCCCAGACTCTTGATATTTGTTATGTAGCAGCATATGATGGCCCCTAACTAAGTTTGTTCAAATTATGCACCCACCTATTTTGACCTACTTTATTTGTTTTGAATCAACAGCAATTAAATTTGTACCATGTGTATGGTTTTAAAAAAAACAAATATGAATGTTGTCCTTGGATGAGCTATATTGTGATCTTTTGACCTACTTTTTGTTTTTGAAGCTACAGCAAAGAAATTTAGACCATGTGTGCAGTATTGCAAACTAATATCAATGTTGTCCTCAGATAAGCTAAACTGTGACCTTTTGACCTACTTACTTATTTTTGAAGCTATAGCAATGAAATCTGGACCATGTGTACAGTTTGAAAACAAATTTCAATGTTGTACTTGGATGACCTTGACCATTTCAACATTTGACAATACTTAAATCCCTCATAAAAACAAAGGTTTAAAACTTTTCACTCAGGTGAGCAATTTAAGGCCATCCAGACCCTCTTCTTTCTGCTTGCAGTTCACTGTGGACAATTCACTCTGTGAGGAGATCAGTGAGACTCCAGATCTTAAGCAAGACTGCACCATTCCCTGCCCTGAGGATTGCATTCTCTCCCCATGGAGCCCTTGGTCCCCCTGTAGGGGCCTTTGTCAAGAAGGAAAGAGCACTCCAGCTGTACAGACCAGGGAGAGGTCCATATTGGCTCAGTCTGGTGTGGGTAAGTAGAATACTGCATTTTATCCCCTTGGATTTACTATATAGGCCTCTGTCAAGAAGGAAGGAGCTGTTCAGTTGTACAGAACTGGGGGAGGTTGATTATTGGCTCAGTCTTGTGTGGGTAAGTAGAATAGTGCATTTTCTTCCTTTGGAACCTCTGGTCCCCTGTAGGGGCCTCTTTGAAGAAGGAAAGAGAACTCCAGTTATACAGATTAGGGAGTTGTCCATATAGGTACAGAGTCTGGTGTGGGTGAGTTGAATACTGCATTTTCTTCCCTTGGAGCCCCTCCTGTAGGGACCTCTATGAAGAAGAAAAGAGAACTCCAGCTATACAGACCAGGGAGTTGTCCTTATTGGCACATTCTGGTGTAGGTGAGTCAGAACTCTCCTTTGTTTATCTGCCGCACAGCCATGGAGTGTGCTATTAACTACCTGCATGGCGTTGGCTTCATGGTCATCTTGCAAGAATTTTAATGTTGGTTTTAGGTTCGAATCCAGTCAGTTAACATGAAAATGGTACACCTGTTCACAATGAAAATCCACTCATTTATACCATGTCCCATAACTTTAGTTCAATATTTATGGAGTTCTGCCCCTTGATTTAAAAAGTCAAACAGAGGAGCTAAGACATCCACTTGCATTACGCTTCGGTTCTCATGCGGAAATTTTATAATATAGACTTAATTTGATCCCTTTTTCCGGGAGTCATGGGGTTTAGCTCACAGAACAGCTTATCTAATTTCTCAATCACCTTAAAGTTAGCCATTTACATTGCTATTTACATGAATGTGTTTCAGGAGGCAAGGGCTGCCCAACCAACCGCGAGCTGACTGAGGTTCGTATCTGTCCAACCACGATTGAGTGTGCAATCTACGTGTGGAGGGCGGAGCCATGGGGAGCCTGCATGCTGAATGAGAGCAGGACAGAGTGTGGCAGGGGTGTACAGACTCGTGAGGTCAGCTGCTATAATCTCAGTGGACAGCCTGTCACTGACCAGAGGTAGGAGTGATGGAAATTCTTTTGGCTGTATGCTTCCATTTTAACTTTAATTTGTTTCATCTTTATCATTCCTCCAAAGGGAGGCATATAGTAGTCCCTCTGTCCATCCATCTGTCTGTCTGCTCCGTTAACATCATAGCTCACCTGAAATTTTGTCCTTTTTCATTTGATTTCAATCAAACATCAAAGTAAATCAGCATGGGAAGGTATATTGCACATACTATTCATTCTTTCACCTCAAAGGTCAAAGGACAAGGTCATACTCTGTGGTCAATGAAATCCAATTTTATACTTATAATTTTTATGTCTCCTTGTGACTTTGTCACTTTAAAATAGATGTGGAAGAGGTTACTCATTTAGTTTTAAGTAATTGAATGTTAAAAAACTGATATTTCTAACTGTCTTTAATATGAACTTCCCTTTCAGGTGCACTTTTAAGGTCCGCCCCTCCTTGACCATAGACTGTCAGGTCCCCTGCCCAATCGACTGTGAAGTAACGGAGTTCTCTGATTGGTCATTGTGCAGTGCTTCATGCTGGGAAGGTATGGTCTTTTAGCTTTTGAATTTGGTTTCATACTTTGCTAAATTGAGACTTTGAGTAACGAAGCTAGTTATCTTCGTATACCTTATTCTATTGATTGAGATTGGTTTGTAAGCATTCTAGCTTGGCTCGATACTTAAGTATTTTGGCTGGTCCCTGGGATATTTTGACTGTAGATCATTATTTGTTTTCATTTTATGGTTATACCGTGCAGGTGCATAGCTTCTGTATGCAAATATGCAGTTGCGTAATGAAAATTTGACAGGTCTAAGTTTTTGTCATATCAAAAAAACCCGAATTTGTAATAAAAACTGAAGGGTGGGGGTGGGGTGGGGAGGGGGGTGAACGGGTTAATATACCCTTAGGCATCGATCTGCGTAATACCAAATTGGCCCTAGCTACGGGCCTGCTGTGAACAAGACTAAGAATATCATAATCAATTAATACATCTAGATTTTGTTGTACTGTGACATTTTCAAGTTCTCCCTATAAGCCAGCCTGTTGATTCACAGACAGACCATGGTATGCCTTATTATTCAGAAAGCCTGTTTGACATGTCTCACTACACTAATGTAGCTGCTTTTTTATTCTCTCATATAAAGGCAGACATACTGCTCATCATACAGACCATGCTCCAGTATCACAAAAATACTCCAGTCAAATCTCAGTCTCAATGCATTTTATAACAGCTTTATATGATTCAAAAACGTATGTTTTTCTTGTTTTAAAAACCTATTCCCTTACAGATAATGTTGATACAAACATTTGGTCAATATCTGAAAGAGAGCAAAACTTGTACTTGTCAGTACAATGTATTATACTTGAGCTTTACTCAAGTACATTTTGTGCTGTTGAAATAAATAAAAAATAAAAAATTACCGAGCAATGTTGTTAATCAACATAATGCATATGAAAATCTGCTTTAAAAAATAGTTAGACATTAGTTATTTTGAAAAATGTCATACGTAATGTGAAAAAATGAGTTGAGAATGAGATTGAGGTTTGACTTTAGTATTTTCATGATATTGGGGCCCGGGTATCACCAAGAGCCCAGGTAAAATATTTAGAGGTTGGGCATGTCCCAGCAAAGTGATGGAGGTCAGGTGTCCCAGCAAAGTGATGGAGGTCAGGTGTCCCAGCAAAGTGATGGAGGTCAGGACATGTAATAATCTCATTCTCCAACTTACAACCAGACAGACAGATCCCATACAATTCTTGGTAAACCATATCTGCCAAGAGCCAAAGTATAGAGGTAAATAAACAGACATTTTCCATATAGACCCGGGTACGACACATATTCTGCAAGAGCCCAGGTTTGGAGGTCAGGCATGCCCCAGTTAATAAATAGAGGTCAATTACATTACAGCCCGACAGACAGTACCCATACAGACCCGGGTACGCCACATTCTCCAAGAGCCTAGATTTGATGGCCGAGCGTGTCCCAGTAAATTAATAGAGGTTCGGAGGTGTAATAACTACACGCTATGTACAGGCTTTTACTGGCACCTGGGTAACTGGAGTGCCTGTACCCTGCCCGCTGACAAGATACCTCTGTGTGGGATCGGGCTACAAGCTAGAGGTAAACTAGTTGATCAACTATGTTAGAAAAATGTAATGATTTATTGATAGAGAAATGTGTGATCTGCCTGTGTTGTTTGTATGCTATATATGTATCTCTTGTTCAGTGTCCATTATGTAGTACATGTAGTTGAGACAGGATACACTGTGGCATCGATGCATAACCAGTTTCTGCTTCTTGGATACATTCTGGGTGGTTTCTTCTTTACAAATGTACTTTAGCTGGGTTTTTTTCATTTTATTTTTGGTTGAAAATGATTTCATACTTATTTTTTTTTACATCTTTTTTTTTTTAAGTTGAGTTCATATCTTCCAATTTATATGTATTGACTATTTACTCTAACAATTAGATAAGATCATGTTTTGGAGATGAATACATGTTTTGGAGATAAATCTAGTTTACATGTAAACTGATAAGCCTTAGCCTTTTAGTATGGTCTTCGTTTAATTATGGTTCGCTGTAGTTCAATTGTATTATTATGTCTCCCCCTCTCTGGGGGAGACATATTGTTTTTGCCCTGTCCGTCAGTCCGGTAGTCCGTCAGTCCGTCAGTCCGTACGTCACACTTCGTTTCCGATCGATAACTGGAAAACCGCATGACCTAGGATCACCAAACTTGGTAGGGAGGTTGGTCGTGATGTGTAGAGGATCCCTATTGTTTTTGGGGTCACTAGGTCAAAGGTCAAGGTCGCGGCGACCCCCAATATAAAAAACATTTCTGCTCAAAATCTTGAGAACGGTTTGACCTAGGTTCACCAAACTTGGTAGGGAGGTTGGTCATGAGGTGTAGAAGATCCCTATTGTTTTTGGGGTCATTAGGTCAAAGGTCAAGGTCGCGGCGACCCCCAATGTAAAAAACATTTCCGCTCAATATCTTGAGAACGGTTTGACCTAGGTTCACCAAACTTGGTAGGGAGGTTGGTCATGAGGTGTAGAAGATCCCTATTGTTTTTGGGGTCACTAGGTCAAAGGTCAAGGTCGCGGCGACCCCCAATGTAAAAAACATTTCCGCTCAATATCTTGAGAATGGTTTGACCTAGGTTCACCAAACTTGGTAGGGAGGTTGATCATGAGGTTTAGAAAACTCCTATATTTTGGGGGGTCACAAGGTCAAAGGTCAACGTCGCTGTGACCTCTAATGTAAAAAAATATTTCCGTGCAATATCAGGAGAATGCTTTGTTCGTTTCCGATCGATAACTGGAAAACCGCATGACCTAGGATCACCAAACTTGGTAGGGAGGTTGGTCGTGAGGTGTAGAGGATCCCTATTGTTTTTGGGGTCACTAGGTCAAAGGTCAAGGTCGCGGCGACCCCCAATATAAAAAACATTTCTGCTCAAAATCTTGAGAACGGTTTGACCTAGGTTCACCAAACTTGGTAGGGAGGTTGGTCGTGAGGTGTAGAGGATCCCTATTGTTTTTGGGGTCACTAGGTCAAAGGTCAAGGTCACGGCGACCCCCAATATAAAAAACATTTCTGCTCAAAATCTTGAGAACGGTTTGACCTAGGTTCACCAAACTTGATAGGGAGGTTGGTCATGAGGTGTAGAAGATCCCTATTGTTTTTGGGGTCACTAGGTCAAAGGTCAAGGTCGCGGCGACCCCCAATGTAAAAAACATTTCCGCTCAATATCTTGAGAATGGTTTGACCTAGGTTCACCAAACTTGGTAGGGAGGAAGTACAAATTTCATGTCCATCATTGATTATTTCTCACCTACGACCTAACAATGGGGGAGACATGCGCTTTTTCAAAAAAGCAATCTCTAGTTGAAATACCTTTTTTAATAGATAAAATGTTTTGAAACAATTATTCCATGTGAATAAAAAATTCAACAGTTTCATAATATAAACTTAAAGGTTGGCACCCATCAGTTTCATGAGAAAAACATAAAAGTTGCAGCACCCAACAGTTTCATGAAATAAACATAAAAGTTGGCACCAAACAGTTTCATAAGATCAAAACAAAAGCACAGTCAACCATTTAATGGAATGAACATTTGAGACACTCAACAATGTCATGGGATAAAAATAAAATCTTACTAATCAGATCAGATGCTGTCCTTCAGTGTGCAATTCGATAAGCAACAAAATGCTACTATTTAGTTTTGAGAAACAACTAATTTATTACATACATTATTCATTGCATATTCCCTGTTATTGTTTCAGACATATCCTGCAGACAACACAATGGGAGCCTCAAGGCATTGGACGAGTGTATCCGGCGCTTGGGCCCACTACCTGATGTTACCAAGACCTGCTACAAGTCATGTGATGAGGAATGCTCCTTGACACAATGGAGTGAGTGGAGCTTGTGTATCAGTGGATGTGACGGCTCACGTTTCAGGACCAGAGAAGTTATTGGTATGAATTTGTCCTATGAGGTGTCTTTCAATGTTCTATGAATTTTGTCCCAAAGTGTCCTTTAATGTTCTATGAATTTTGTCTTGAAGTGTCCTTTAATGTTCTATGAATTTTGTCCCGAGTTGTCCTTTAATGTTCTATGAATTTTGTCCCGAGTTGTCCTTTAATGTTCTATGAATTTTTTCCCGAGTTGTCCTTTAATGTTCTATGAATTTTGTCCCGAGTTGTCCTTTAATGTTCTATGAATTTTGTCCCGAGTTGTACTTTAATGTTCTATGAATTTTGTCCCGAGTTGTACTTTAATGTTCTATGAATTTTGTCTTGAGGTGTCCTTTAATGTTCTATGAATTTTGTCCCGAGTTGTCCTTTAATGTTCTATGAATTTTGTCCCGAGTTGTCCTTTAATGTTCTATGAATTTTGTCTTGAGGTGTCCTTTAATGTTCTATGAATTTTGTCTTGAGGTGTCCTTTAATGTTCTATGAATTTTGTCTTGAAGTGTCCTTTAATGTTCTATGAATTTTGTCTTGAAGTGTCCTTTAATGTTCTATGAATTTTGTCCCGAGTTGTCCTTTAATGTTCTATGAATTTTGTCCCGAGTTGTCCTTTAATGTTCTATGAATTTTGTCCCGAGTTGTCCTTTAATGTTCTATGAATTTTGTCCCGAGTTGTCCTTTAATGTTCTATGAATTGTAGAGCACCATGGGAATGCCTGTCATGCATGAAATTTATGCACTAAGAGGTCAATTGTGTTTCAGCCTGACAATACCAAAGCGGGGGCATTTATGTATTGTCCAACGTCAAGGTACTAAGTCACAGGCCGGGTCGAACTAGTATGGATGAAGGGAAAACGTAACACAAGCTTTGAATGAAAATAGGGCATTAATACTAATGCCATAAAAGTGTTTTTACGAAATATCGTAAAATAAAACATAAGAGTCAATAGCATGTGTATGATAACATTTCCCGAAAAACATATCTTGGTGGAAAAACCGCCCTACTAGAAACATATTATTTTGTAAAAACAGTGCCTGACAAAACTGGTGAAGGGAAGAAAAACAAAAAACTATAACAATACATAAGGTAAGAAATATGAAGAAAAACATGGGGTTAAACTATGTGTTCACAATCAAATATGACATGAAAACAGTTCTCGACCTTGTAAACTGACAGATAATTAAACAGAAGGTGGTGGGGATGGTGGTGGTGGATTATGTGAAAACTAAAATAAAATGCCAAGGCTTTCGCCCACGCTAAAAAAATATCAGTAATGGCTAAAACGTATCGTGATTGGCTGCTCAGAGCCGCTTGAGATTAAACTCAATGGTGATTGGCTGAGGCAATAATTTATGCGGAAGTGTACTGCTGACATGGTTAAATACCACTAAATTAATGTTTGAACAATTCCATAAATAATTTTATGTTATCATAACATTTCATTTATCACCTTCCTGTGACAGCTATTGTTACTTGTTGTAAATGTTATGGCTGAGTTAAACAGTAATAATTGTTGTGACCAGAAATGCAAATTTTAGTATTATCCAATAAATATTAAGCAAAATGAGGCTTAAAAGGGGCAATTTGATTTGATTAAATTAAGCCCTTAATTTACCCCTTTTACATGTCAGTTGATGAGATGAGACCCACCAGCTCTGTGTGCCAGGACCCAAGATTCTACCCAGTCTACTGGCTTGAGAAGTGCCTCTGTGAAACCCACCAGCCCATCGCCATTGGCAACTGGTCAGAATGTATCCTGGAGCCTGAATACTCCCGTTCCTCTAGCCCATTTCAAGGTAAATTCGCAATCATGGAAACTTTGCTGTACTCCCATCATAGAAATAGAGAATATATTGATTGTTTAAATTTCACTAGGTCCCTTTTTTGCATGTTTTCTGGTTAATGTCTTGCATGTTAGCACACATAGGTTAATATCTCAGCAACTACTTGAGGTATTGCATTGAAACTTGATACAATGGTACTCAACCATCCAACCTACTTAAATAACCAAGTAAGATAACTCTAATTTGCATTAAATTTAAATAATGGCCCCTTTTTTATTCGACATAGAAATTCTGGTTAAGGTTTTGCATGTAACCACTTTTAAATCAATACCTGATCAGCAAATACATCATGTATTGCATTGAAACTTTACACACAGGCTCCCAACCATTTAACCTTCTTCTTTAATCAAGTAAGATAACTCTATCTTTCATATTAAATAATTTTTGCCCCTTTATTATGGTACTTAGAAATTCTGGTTAATGTCTTGCATGTTAGCACACCATACATGCCATATTTTCTGGAGACCATTCAGGGGGATTTGTTCAGAAGGGCTGAAAATTCAGGGGGATTTTGGTAGTATTCAGGGGGATTTCTAGACGCAAGTATGAAAAAATGTATTCACATATATATTTTGCTTTAAAAACCTCTAACTTTTTCATTATTCAGAATTATTTTATGTCATGATTTATCATATTTTTATGATACACTGTCATGTCATACTGTAATACTATAAATTAAATTCAACTTCCTCCAAAGTCTTTTAAAAAATTCTGCTTAATACTATCAGCTATAATGACGTTCAGACACTCAGAGAATGGAATGAAAATTATTAATTTCTTCCTTTTCCAAAATAGTATTATTTCTTTGCCTTTGATCATTACTTCAAATTAATTAATCATTTGTTGTTAAGGTTTCCTTTTATCAAACTTTTTTTAGCAATCATTTCACCCTTACAGAGTTGTTTCTTTACACTCGGTTTCACTCACATACTGTGGTTTTACTTTGTCATTACTGCCTGATGTAAAATATACACACAAAAAAAAAAAAATCAGGGGGATTTTTATCTCCTGCCGGAAGACCGGGGGATGGATTGAAATTCTGGGGGATTTTTTCCCCCGCAGGAGGATATGGCATGTATGGCACACATAGGATAATATCTCAGCAAATACTTGATGTATTGCATTAAGACTTTATACAATGGTATTCAACCACCCAAAGTAATTAAATAACCAAGTTAGGTAACTGTATTTTGCAAATAATGGCCCTTTATTATTAGACTTAAAAGTTCTGGTTAAAATTGTCCATGTAACCACATTTATGTTAATATCTCAGCACATCATGTATTGCATTAAAATCTAATCTAACAGTGATCCATGCATGTTTCGCCAAAACTTTTCAATCCTTACACTGAAAAGCGGCGGAATAGTTGAGCGCGCTGTCTCTGTGACAGATCTTGTTATAGTCAGACTTTATCCATTGGAAAATTGTGTCTTATTAAACCCTTTTGAAACCTAAGCCATTGCACTGTTAAAAGACATATATCATGTGCTTTCTGGTGGTTTGAAGATATGTATTAGGGAAAAAAAGAGGATATTTCACTACATTTGATATCAAACAGTGAAAATATCATTTTGATACTTTTTCATATTTGGTAATTTTAGCCTACTTTCCCATTCAAATCAGCGATTGATATAATTATGTCCACTATATGGACACTGACCTATAAAACAAAATTTAAACAAATTTGTACAAACACGAAGATTGCAGCAGACACTAGATGAAACAATTGCAAGAGAAAAAGAAAATTGTCAAAACTTACTTAAAATTGACATCATTGTGTACAACGCATTGAATCTTACTTACTGATGTATGACATCGCTTACAACACATTCATCTTTTGCAGTTTTTGCGCATTTTTCCAATTCGAAATTTACTACGGATGTCTACCACATAACTCCCAGTAAGATTAAAATTGATTCGGTATATTTATCTGTACTCAAAAACAGATATGATTTAAACTGGGAAACCGGTATGTGCTACTTTAAGCGGGAAAACACAGATTAGACAGCATCATGATAGTTTTGTTTATTATTTTAAACCATGTAAAGAGAAATATCATTGGCCTTCTACAACTAGCTCCCATTGACAAGTCTAAGCTCGTTTTGATGAAATACTGTACAGATTTTTGGACCATCTTGTGTCTTGCCCTTTTTAATGCTCTTGTAATTTGTAAATCAGTATCACTATTGGCACCAATATAGATATCCTTGTTTAGGGCACCGACCCTACATGGCAAAAACCCTCAACCCTAGAATTTTTTTCGACTCAGGATTTAAAAAAAATCAAATTGTCCAAATATTGGTTGTTAGTGATTGTGAAATCCATTTGTGTTGATAAACAAAAAACCCATAAAGTATTAATTATTTAATTCACAATATACCAAAATGTCACAGTAAGCATTTGCAACTTGCATTTCTGTTTTGACTAGACTGTAAAATAAAAGCTGTCCCTAGTCTCTACCGTACCTAGCATTTAAGAGACCATTAACTTGGATATATCTTTTTAGGCCTTATTGATAATTGTGATATCATTTGTTGTTATTTGTAACATAAAGAAACTTTTTAAATTCATCGCATTTTGTAGTAAGTCCTTTTTAATGTAAAAAGGTTGTTCACTGGATGAGTTTTTTCATCTTTAAACCAAGTATCCGAAGCTTAAATGATATATAGACATTTTATGTTAAAACATTAATAGTTACCATATCTTGATTATATGCTAGGGGATATTATTATTTTTTTTTGATATTTCTGATACATAAAAATGGCTAGTTTCGCCCCTGTGAGCAATATTTTCCGACAAGAGAAGCCCTAATATTCTGCTTCCTTTTGTCGAAATCAGGATTTATACGCCATTTGAGTATCTACATAATGGCCGTTATGATAACTTTATTGTTGCTAGACAAATTCTGTCTTTGAATGAATTTTTTTTGGAGATTTACGAGGGCTTAAATGTGATCATGTTCATAAATCAATTTCAATGATCATTTTTTCGACATTCAGTGCAATGTTTTATTGCAGTGCTAATGTGGAACCATTTACCTTGGCATATATTTCATGTCTGAGACAAATTTCAATGGGAGAGGGAGTTACAAGGATCCAGACAATTAAGACAGAAGCTGATGTAAGAAATGTTGTAGTTTGTGGGATATGGTGATACAGTGTGTTCAATGTTAAGCCACCTTCAAACTGACAGCAAGACCTAGGGATGAGAGTGGTCTAGTGGTATAGATACCTGCCTCACATCCAAGAGGTTGTGGGTTCGATCCCCACTATGGGTACTGTCTCATGGCCTCTAAAAAGGACACAGTGCTGGTTTCTGTCTGTGAAACGGACTCAAGAGTGATCTTATAAGCTATCAGCTTTTGTCACAACTGAACCAAAATAAATTAGTATAAACCAACAAGATCTATACTTGTAAGACGTCAGATATGACCAGAAAATCAGGCAAGCTATGAGCAACTTGCAGCCAATTGCGAGCTAGCAGGGGGTGTCCAGTTTGTTGTTCAATCAATAACTTAAGACGCCTTTGTCCAATTTTCACCAACTTTGGACAGTATTGGTATGATATCTCTGACATGTTTGATAAACTGATAAACAGCCATATCACTGTAGTCACACAACAGTTATCTCCCCTTAATTATATAAATTACCTTATATCGGTCTTGTCCAATTAAATTTAGACTCCTTCAGGTCCAATCATCACCAAAGAGAATTTTGCTCAGAATGTGTATATATAGGCAATACATCTCCAACAAGTTTGGTAATAAGCCATATCACTGTAGTCACTCGACAGTTATCTCCCCTTGATAGTATAAATTACCTTATATCGATCTTGTCCCATCAGCCTTTTTTCAATCATTACCAAATTTGGTCTGAATGTGTATGGACATAATATCTCGAAAAATTTGATGTCCAGTTATGTCGCCTTAGTCACTTCACAGTTATGACCCTTAAAATGGCAAAAACAGTGTATACAGTGTTCGCTCACGGAATTTGGCTTAACATACAATCACTTATCACCCAACTTGATGACCAAAACATAGACCGGCATATTTTGTGACAGTTGGGGCTTTTGTTATAGTTTGGAAAAGTTTCATGACCAGCTTTTTGACCTCCCACTTGGTCCCAAGTCTTGTTTGGTGCCATGGAGATGCTTCATGAAAAATTCTAGGAGCAGCTTAAGTAACTCAGGAGAGTTTTTCAGTGGTGTGCTGCAACATTTCTTGTTGAATTATCCCCCTCATGTTATAACTGGTTTTTATACGCCCATCTTACGATGGCCGTATTATGGGAACACCCATGGCGGGCGGGCGACGGGCGGGCGGCTCCACAATGTTGTCCGCTCTCTAACTTGAACATTTCTCATCCAATTTCCACCAAATTTCATGAAAGTGTTTGTTGGTGAAATATCTAGGTCAAGTTCGATAACCAGCCAAATCGCTTTAGGCACTCCAGAGTTATGGCCCCCTGAATTTGTCAAAATTGGCCATTTTAGCTTTATCCGCTCTCTAACTTGATCATTTCTCATCCAGTTTCCACCAAACGTCATGAAAGTGTTTGTTGGTGAAATATCTCGGTCAAGTTCAATAACCAGCCAAATCGCTTTAGGCACTCCAGAGTTATGGCCCCCTGAATTTGTCAAAATAGTCCATTTTAGCTTTGTCCGCTCTCTAACTTGAACATTTCTCATCCAATTTCCACCAAACTTTATGAAAGTGTTTGTTGGTGAAATATCTAGGTCAAGTTCGATAACCAGCCTAATCGCTTTATGCACTCCAGAGTTATGGCCCCCTGAATTTATCAAAATTGGCCATTTTAGCTTTGTCTACTCTCAAACTTGAACAGTTTTTATCAGAATTTCACCAAACTTGCTACTATAAATGTTTGTTGGTATATATTCTTGGCAAAGTTCTACAACCAGCCAGGCTCTTCAGGATTATGGCCCTTGAATTGGTCAAAATTTGCCATTTTTGCTTTGTCCACTGTCTAATTTGAACAGTTATCATCTGATCTTCACCAAACTTGCTGAAAATATTTGTTGGTAAAATAAATCGGTCAAGTATGATAATCAGCCAAATGCCCCGAAGCACTTCAGGATTACTGCCCTTGCCATTTAAGCTTTGTCTACTCTCTAACTTGAACAATTCTCATCTGACCTTCACCAAACTTGCTGAAAATGGTTGTAGCTATAAAATCTTTACCAAGAATGTTTGCCGGTATAAATGCTTTGCCAAGTACACACTGATTGTCTCTTGGGTACGATTAAGGATGAATTTAAAATCCAAGAAATTATTGATGGGCGTATTTTGTGAGTGTCACTCTTGTTATATCACTCCTGATTGTTCTTGAATCGCATTACAGGACCTGTCTTAGGAAGGTCTTTCAGCATGATCTTATTCTTTGTCATGAAAAATAGCATTTTGGTAGCAAGTGTACCAAAATCAGACCTTGTCAGATTATCATTTCACGCCAATTGGGCTTAAAAGGTCATACCAGCAGTGCTCAAAGATGAACATTACTGACCCAATATATTGCTCTCATGTCTTACAATATCAGAGTTTAGTGGTCCATCCAAGTAGAATCTGTTTTTCTTATTGCAGTAAACATTTTGTATGGACAAATCAATATTTATATGGGCCATTTTGAGAGATTTTTCTGTTCGCTACCTTGTATCATGATAGGGAAATGAAGGTCTAGACATTTATGGGGCTGAAGATGATCATATGGAAGGATCTAATTGCCTTATAGGATATTATCCTGCTATATACAGATCAGAATGTGGTAGTGGTGGGTTAAGTAGGGTTTATTATCCTCTCCAGGTCCTTTAAGACCAATTTGCCACATCTCTTTCAAGAAACTGCTCTTCGCCGGAGGAGAATCTGTCGGTGTTGTTTTTATGTTTCCTTATCTTCTTATAAGTTCTGCCTTTACTGTGAAATCTTAAATATACTTCAGCATGAAATTTTATTTTTTTCTTCAAATGAACATTTTTGCAGGAACATTGATTTGCGGAATTTATTCTTTCCAAAGAAAATTAATGAAAAATGAATAAATAAAAAGGAGTAATAAAATGCAAAACTGATCATAAGACAACTGCAAATATCACCACCTGCTGGATGCATGCCTTTTCACATTAATATCATTCAGTTTATGATACTTGCAACAGTGCTACAACATGCCAAATATTGAAGATGTCTGTGTCTATGATCGCTTTATCGGTAAATTAAAGGTCATAATTATATAAAGATGCTTTAGATCTTGGCAGAATGTTGCATGTTTGACAAAAAATGTATTCAGTGCTAAGCTTATCTTGTTTTTCCAAAAAAGCTAAACCTTTTTTTAGTCATTCCATATAGTTATTTGGGTTACAAAACAGATTGGTTGAGACCATTACCACCCATGTTCATTAATTTTGTCAAATTTGTCTGATTTTTTTTAGTGTATATGTTCCAAAAGAGTATGTGACCCTTTGATGTCACAGTGTGAACAGTAAAAGTATGTGACCATTGGATGTCACAGTGTGAACAGTAAAAGTATGTGACCCTTGGATGTCACAGTGTGAACAGTAAAAGTTTGTGACCCTTGGATGTCACAGTGTGAACAGTAAAAGTATGTTACCCTTGGATGTCACAGTATGAACAGTAAAAGTTTGTAACCCTTGGATGTCACAGTGTGAACAGTAAAAGTATGTGACCCTTGGATAACACAGTGTGAACAGTAAAAGCATGCGATCTTTTGATGCCAACAGTAAAAGTATGTGATCCTTGGATGCCACAGTGTGAACAGTAATAGAATGTGCCCCTTGGATGTGACAGTGTGAACAGTAAAAGTATCTGACCCTTGGATGTGACCGTGTGAACAGTTAAGGTATCTGACCCTTGGATGTTTTTGTGTGAACAGTAAAAGTATCTGACCCTTTGATGTGGCAGTGTGAACAGTAAAAGTATCTGACCCTTGGATGTGACAGTGTGAACAGTAAAAGTATCTGACCCTTGGATGTGATTGTGTGAACAGTAAAAGTATCTGACCTTTCGATGTAGAAGTGTGAACAGTAAAAGTATCTGACCCTTTGATGTGGCAGTGTGAACAGTAAAAGTATCTGACCCTTGGATGTGACAGTGTGAACAGTAAAAGTATCTGACCCTTGGATGTGACTGTGTGAACAGTAAAAGTATCTGACCCTTTGATGGCAGGGTGTGAACAGTAAAAGTATCTGACCCTTGGATGCCACAGTGTGAACAGTAAAAGTATGTGACCCTTAGATGTGACAGTGTGAACAGTAAAAGTATGTGACCCTTAGATGTGACAGTGTGAACAGTAAAAGTATGTGACCCTTAGATGTGACAGTGTGAACAGTAAAAGTATCTGACCCTTTGATGGCAGGGTGTGAACAGTAAAAGTATGTGACCCTTTGATCTGACATGGTATGACAGTGTGAACAGTAAATGTATGTGACCCTTGGATGTGACAGTGTGAACAGTAAAAGTATATGACCATTGGATGTCACAGTGTGAACAGTTAAAATATATAACGCTTTGATGTCTCATTGTTTTTCCCAAAATATATGACCCTTGGATGTTGCAGTGTGAACAGTTAACGTACACCACACGTTGGATAGAATTAGACATGTCAGTCAAATGTTTTCCTCTGTGTAATTTGCCATAAAAGTACATGGCAGCTGGTCATGTGCCCTAATCAAGGATGAAATTATACAATTATTTGTTAGTCAAATCATTTCTCCTTACGAAGCTGATTACCATTATGTTAATTCAGTTATTGGCTTCCTTCTTTTAGGAAATAGAGTCAACGTTTCCAATAAGTATTTGTTTATGTGAGGTTACAGTGTTATAGATTGTCTTGGGACTTTGTGACCATTTCAGCAGCCAAAGATTACAGAATAGAGTGACCTTAAAATAGTGCATATCTTTTATTATGACAGGTTGCCCATTAAGATATTGGTAGAAATGCCTAAACATTAGGATTTTGACTTATTTTCTTGGTGCATGATGAATATTAAAATTAATTTTTAAATCTAGTAACAGTGATGAATCTGTGGTTAGGTCCAGTCTGTTAAACATGTTGCATTTTCATTTTTTTTTTTCATAACAATAATTAATTTTAAACTACAGTGTTGAAGAATCAAAAGAGGCCCTTCCATATTCCCAGATATCTCAGGCTTCACTATCTAGGCTTCAGGTGGGTCCACTATTTGTGGTTAGGGCCTCAGTTGCAAGGTGGTTCCATTTTAAATAACAACTTAACATATAGCAAACTATTCATTTCAGACTAGAGTAAAGAGGAATCGCTTGAGGCCCTTCCACCAACACAGGTATTCCATGGTTATGGAGTGGCCTCTATCTGTGGTCGGGGCCTCAGTTGAAAGATTCTGCCATCTTTGTCCTTAGGCTTTAGCTCATTTTTCGTACCTATTCATTTCAGACTACAGTAAAGAGAAATCACTTGAGGCCCTTCCACCAACTCAGGTATCCTGGGGTTATGGTGTTTGCCTGTGCCTGTGGTCAGGGCCTCAGCTACAAGGTTCTGTCATCTTGGTCCTTAGCTTTACATTGTTTTTTGTACCTATCATTTCAGAATACAATAAAGAGGAGTCACTTGAGGCCCTTCCACCAACTCAGGTATCCCGGGGTTATGGAGTGGCCTCTATCTGTGGACAGGGCCTCAGTTACCAGGTTCTAGCCTGTCAAAATGACAAGGGAGAGGTGGAAGCTGCTAACCAGTGCTCTCTAAGACGTAGGTGACTTTTTTAGTTGTCTAGGGGATGTAATCTATGTCTGAAACATTTGGTTAACAGTAGGATTTCTTACCTTTACTTCTAATATTTCTTCATTTTTGTGCAAGTAAGAATTACTTCCCTTTGCTTCTAATATAACTAAAAAAAATCCTAGGTGGTAAAAAATCTTCATTATTACTGATTTTTACCAAGACTAAATCTAAAACAAGAAAGAGCTAAGTCCATATGGCGCTGAGCATATAATTTAAAAACACATTGCAAACTTATGTTTGACATTTTATAAGTAGTATTTAAAATAAATCATAATTGCTATTGAGTTAACCAGAAAAGTTTCTTCTACCAGCTCACAAGGAGCACCGCTGCTTGATCACATGCCCTGTTGACTGTGTGATGTCCGACTGGTCGGCGTGGACAGATTGCAGCACATCATGCGGAACTGGTGTACAGATGAGGTATCGCCACGTCAAGCAGAACCCTGCAGAGGGAGGCAGGCTCTGTCCTACTATTGACTCTGGGGGCAAGGTGAGTTGATTGGGGTGACATACTACCACATAAAACAGAACCCTGATGAGGGGGCAGGATCTGTCCAACTGTAGAGTCTGCTGGCAAGGTGAGTTGATTGGGGTGACATACTACCACATAAAACAGAACCCTGATGAGGGGGCAGGATCTGTCCAACTGTAGAGTCTGCTGGCAAGGTGAGTTGATTGGGGTGAGGTACTAACACATCAAACAGAACCCTAACGAGGGGGCAGGATCTGTCCAACTGTGGACTCTGCTGGCAAGGTGAGTTGATTGGGGTGACATACTACCACATAAAACAGAACCCTGACGAGGGGGCAGGATCTGTCCAACTGTGGACTCTGCTGGCAAGGTGAGTTGATTGGGGTGACATACTACCACATAAAACAGAACCCTGACAAGGGGGCAGGATCTGTCCAACTGTGGACTCTGCTGGCAAGGTGAGTTGATTGGGGTGACATACTACCACATAAAACAGAACCCTAACGAGGGGGCAGGATCTGTCCAACTGTAGATCCTGCTGGCAAGGTGAGTTGATTGGGGTGACATACTACCACATCAAACAGACCCCTATTGAGGGGGCAGGATCTGTCCAACTGTAGAGTCTGCTGGCAAGGTGAGTTGATTGGGGTGAGGTACTAACACATCAAACAGACCCCTAACAAGGGGGCAGGATCTGTCCATCTGCAGAGTCTGCTGGCAAGGTGAGTTAATTGGGAAACTAATGTAGAATTGAGGTACTCAAACAGACCCCTGTTAATCTGAAAAAAACTGAAGCAAAACTTTACAATTATATTTACATTTTCGTTTGCTGTTGACCTATGCTCATACACATGTTTTAAGTAACAACAAGTTCTATTTTTAGGTTCTAGTAAAATGAGTGTTGCCTGTCATTTATAATAATATCATCAATGCTGTATTCATCTAGGAGACCCAAACACGTATCTGCACAATGGAGTGTGTAATGTTTGGCTGGCGAACGTACCGGTGGGACCTATGTCTGCCTGCAACGTATGGGAGCGTCTGCGGCAATGGGACACAGTCACGAAGGGTCAGGTAAGGACTGTTATAACCCAGATAGATGTATCTAGGGGCTGTATAGTACATACTTAATAGGGCATTCATATTGTGATAGCCTGGGCACTGTTTACGTCATGTCATCATAGTTTAAACTTTAATCTTGGCCATATCTCAAAAACCTTTCAAAATGTTTAACTGAAACTTAGTGCACATGTTATCAGGGGCAATACAAACATGTACATCAAGGCCCAATTAGCTTCAACTTTAATAATTTTTGAGTTATACCACATCTTAGAATAACAAAAAAAAAACAGATGGGCATTCGCATTTTGTCCGTGGCACCTTTTTTATCAATTTTTTATTTTTTTTTGAATTTCTAGAAAATACTATTTCTTGTTAAGTATTGATCGACAACTTTTGTTAATGAATGCCTTATGTAATGAGAAAGACAATGAAATTGAACCTAAACCTTAACATGAAACATCGAGATCGAACCCTCTAAAGTGTCACAGAGTCTGCATGATCATTTAAGCGCAACAACAATGTCAGGTGGAAACAGCTTGGAATGACATTGCATAAGAATGACAAAGCAGAAGGTGATTTTACCAAACAGTCTGATTGATAGTAATATTTTCTTGACCTGCCTTAATCAGTGTGTGTATACCATGTGATAAATTACGTCATATATGCTATGTCGGAAGGCAACATTATGCTTAAAATGAACACTTAAAAGAAAGATAACTTTTCTTTTACTACACCACTTTAAATGAAACAAAGAGCAGTCGATGCCGCTTAAGGAGCACTGTCAAAACATTATTTTGGAAACAGGTTTGTCGAAGTGTTTGATAAAACTAATCACCTGATCAAACTCCGGTAATAAAGCAAAGGCAGGGCTCCTAAAGCGGCGTAGACTGCGCTATGTTTCATTTGTGAAGTTAACTTTGTTTTCAGTCTTCATTCAAAGCAAAATATTACCTTCCCATGTAGCATTTATGATGCAATATATCACATGCTATTCACACACTGAAAATTGAACTGGTTATGACCGGCAGCAGACTGTATTTGGCATGAAGTTCAATTTCAGACTTTAATGTCAAACATTTTCAGATCACTGGTAACATCTTTGGACTCCTATTTGTGTTTGAATGTTCATGCTTGCTCTGTTTATTTTCCAGGTGTGAGGAGCACAGTGACATTGGATTTACAGGGGATGAGCCAGTGGATGAGTTCATGTGTATAGACCAGTACAGACCTCCCATTCGTCGCCCCTGTTACTCCCCGTGTGTGGGAGAGTGTGTGGTTACTGAGTGGTCCGAGTGGTCAATGTGTAAACAGGTGAGTCCATGTGTAGACCAGTGAATCCATGTGAAGACAAGTAAACCTAGGTGTAGACATCCAAATCAATGTGTAGAAAGGTTCGTTCATGTGTAGACAGTTGAAACCAACTGTAGGTAGGGGAATCCATGTGTTGAATCCAATGTGAATCCATGTGTAGACAGGTTTGTCTATGTGTAGACAGGTTTGTCCATGTGTAGACAGGTGAATCCATGTGTAGACAGGTTTGTCCATGTGTAGACAGGTTTGTCCATGTGTAGACAGGTTAGTCCATGTGTAGACAGGTTTGTCCATGTGTAGACAGGTGAATCCATGTGTAGACAGGTGAATCCATGTGTAGACAGGTGAATCCATGTGTAGACAGGTTTGTCCATGTGTAGACAGGTGAATCCATGTGTAGACAGGTTTGTCCATGTGTAGACAGGTGAATCCATGTATAGACAGGTTTGTCCATGTGTAGACAGGTGAATCCATTTGTAGACAGGTTTGTCCATCTGTAGACAGGTGAATCAATGTATAGACAGGTTTGTCCATGTGGAGACAGTTGAATCCATGTGTAAACAGGTTTGTCCATGTGGAGACAGTTGAATCCATGTGTAGACAGGTTTGTCCATGTGGAGACAGTTGAATCCATGTGTAGACAGGTTTGTCCATGTGGAAACAGTTGAATCCATGTGTAGACAGGTTTGTCCATGTGGAGACAGTTGAATCCATGTGTAGACAGGTTTGTCCATGTGTAGACAGTTGAATCCATGTGTAGACAGGTTTGTCCATGTGGGGACAGTTGAATCCATGTGTAGACAGGTTTGTCCATGTGTAGACAGGTTTGTCCATCTGTAGACAGGTGAATCAATGTATAGACAGGTTTGTCTATGTGTAGACAGTTGAATCCATGTGTAGACAGGTTTGTCCATGTGTAGACAGTTGAATCCATGTGTAGACAGGTTTGTCCATGTGGAGACAGTTGAATCCATGTGTAGACAGGTTTGTCCATGTGGAGACAGTTGAATCCATGTGTAGACAGGTTTGTCCATGTGGAGACAGTTGAATCCATGTGTAGACAGGTTTGTCCATGTGGAGACAGTTGAATCCATGTGTAGACAGGTTTGTCCATGTGTAGACAGTTGAATCCATGTGTAGACAGGTTTGTCCATGTGTAGACAGGTTTGTCCATCTGTAGACAGGTGAATCAATGTATAGACAGGTTTGTCCATGTGTAGACAGTTGAATCCATGTGTAGACAGGTTTGTCCATGTGTAGACAGGTGAATCCATGTGTAGACAGGTGAATCAATGTATAGACAGGTTTGTCCATGTGTAGACAGGTGAATCCATTTGAAGACAGTTGAATCCATGTGGAGACAGGCAAATCAATGTGAAGACTGGTAAGTCCATGTGTAGACAGTTGAAACAATCTGTAGACAGGTGAATTCATGTGTAGGGAGGTGAATCCATCTGTAGGCAGGCTTGTCCATGTGTAGACAGGTGAATATGTCTATAGGTAGGTGAGTCCATGTGTTGACAGATTAGTCAAAGTGTAAGCAGGTGAGTTTAGGCATAGACAGGTGACTTCATGTGTTAATAGATGAGTGGAATTGTAGACGAATATTCAATATGTTGATAGATGAGTTTGTTTGTAATGAGTCTGGATGTAGATAGTTGAGTCCATGTGTAGACAGGTTTGTCCATGTGGAAACAGTTGAATCCATGTGTAGACAGGTTTGTCCATGTGGAGACAGTTGAATCCATGTGTAGACAGGTTTGTCCATGTGTAGACAGTTGAATCCATGTGTAGACAGGTTTGTCCATGTGGGGACAGTTGAATCCATGTGTAGACAGGTTTGTCCATGTGTAGACAGGTTTGTCCATCTGTAGACAGGTGAATCAATGTATAGACAGGTTTGTCTATGTGTAGACAGTTGAATCCATGTGTAGACAGGTTTGTCCATGTGTAGACAGTTGAATCCATGTGTAGACAGGTTTGTCCATGTGGAGACAGTTGAATCCATGTGTAGACAGGTTTGTCCATGTGGAGACAGTTGAATCCATGTGTAGACAGGTTTGTCCATGTGGAGACAGTTGAATCCATGTGTAGACAGGTTTGTCCATGTGGAGACAGTTGAATCCATGTGTAGACAGGTTTGTCCATGTGTAGACAGTTGAATCCATGTGTAGACAGGTTTGTCCATGTGTAGACAGGTTTGTCCATCTGTAGACAGGTGAATCAATGTATAGACAGGTTTGTCCATGTGTAGACAGTTGAATCCATGTGTAGACAGGTTTGTCCATGTGTAGACAGGTGAATCCATGTGTAGACAGGTGAATCAATGTATAGACAGGTTTGTCCATGTGTAGACAGGTGAATCCATTTGAAGACAGTTGAATCCATGTGGAGACAGGCAAATCAATGTGAAGACTGGTAAGTCCATGTGTAGACAGTTGAAACAATCTGTAGACAGGTGAATTCATGTGTAGGGAGGTGAATCCATCTGTAGGCAGGCTTGTCCATGTGTAGACAGGTGAATATGTCTATAGGTAGGTGAGTCCATGTGTTGACAGATTAGTCAAAGTGTAAGCAGGTGAGTTTAGGCATAGACAGGTGACTTCATGTGTTAATAGATGAGTGGAATTGTAGACGAATATTCAATATGTTGATAGATGAGTTTGTTTGTAATGAGTCTGGATGTAGATAGTTGAGTCCATGTGTAGATAGGTGAGTCCATGTGCTGACAAGTTGAGTCCATGTGCAGAAAAGTTGAGTTCATGTGCTGACAATTTGAGTCCATGTGTAGATAGAAAAGTCCCAAAGAAGGCACATAAATAAATGTTTGTAGCTATTAATGCATATCAGATATTAAAAAAGTTCATAAAGATTGAACAATGTATCACAAGATTCCATTGATAAAAAATAAACAACAAAAAAAGTTCATGTATCATAGTTTGTTTCAATATGAAAATATATTTTTCAGCCATGTGTAGACCCAAACCAGGTCCAGCACCGTATCAGGTCCGTGTTACGTCGTCCCAATGGCAACCCCATATACACATGTCCTCTATTGAGGGAGGAGCGCTTCTGTATTAGAGGTAGGATCAGTCAGTATATTAGTACATATATTCGAAAATCAGTGATATAAGACTGTTGACAAAAGATCAGATTGCAGTTTTTCATATTTACATTAAAGAATTAATGTTTAATGGCTAAAACCATTACTGCATTAAACATCAATTTTTTTATCATAAATATGAAAACCTGTGATCTGATCTTTTGTCGGCCATCTTTAATCACTGGTTTCCATGCATTTTTGCAAAATTGGCTCATTCCAAGACAAAGATAAAAACATTTTTGTCAAAACGTTTAATCTCTAAGAGTGCAGCTTTAAGCATTAATAGCTTATCGTCACATTACACAAATATAAAATACAGCTAGGTGATAATAGACTGGCTCACTTGTTTTGTGAACAATGGCAATGGCCTATATGTGTGGCATGAGAAAATATGGAGTAGGGTACATAGTTTATAGGTGTACATGTCTGTTACAGGAATATAGATGGGCGGTGACATACTGGACCACTTGTCTCATGAACAATGGCTCAGATAACTGGGGGATGTGGAAATATGGCCCTAAGGCATGTAGTTTATTAATGAACATGTCCATTTTAGGGCAAAACTGCCTTGAATACAGCCAGGTGATGACAGACTGACCCATTTTTTTTGTGAACAGTGGCTCTGGCAGATACGTGCAGGTCAGGAGAAAATGGAATTTGGCATATATTTTATTGGTGTACATGCCAGTTACAGGAATACAGCTTGGTGGTGACATCTTGTCTTGTGAACAACTGCTCAGATACATAGGGGATGTGGCAATATGGCCCAAGTTCATGTATTTTATTAACATTCATGTCTGTTGAAGGGGAACATTGCCAGGTGATGACAGACTAGTGAACAATGGCTACGATATCTATGGTGTTGGGATCCAAATATAGATCTAGGGGGTGTCTTGAATTGGTGTACATTTCTTTTTCAGGAGAAAACTGCCTTGAATACAGCTGGGTGATGACAGAATGGACCACTTGTCTTATAAACAATGGCTCTGATACTTGTGGGGTGGGGCACAGGGAAAGGTACCCCATCTGTGAAGACCACAATGGCAGAGTGGTGCAGAACAGTGTGTGCTTCAAGGTAAAACTACAGTGTAAATAGCTTTGTGATTATGCTCTATCCTTTTAAGCTTTTCAAAGACAAGAAGTTGAGGTATTTTCATAGCACTGGTATCGTTTTCCTCTTTGTTCTGCAGAAACTTAAACCTTTGGCTATTACTAAAACTTGTACATGATATTCACCTGAAACTAGGTACAAATATTGTAAATTATGATTAACATAATTTATATGTAGCATGATCTATAACACTTGATATGCTTTGACAATTTCAAGGAATAGATTGAGCATTGCCATCAGCTTTTATTTGAGTCATTTTCAAATTTTTGCAAATCTGTGACTCGTTCGGAATTTTATATTTGTTAAATTAACTAAGGTTTTGTTCACATCATATTGAATATCAGAAAGATGGAGGAAGGACATTGACTCCATCCTCTATTTTATTTCTAGGCCCTGGGCCAGTGGGAGGAGCAAACTGTGATGACATGTGAGATTGCCTGTGACCTTGACTGTCTGTTGACCTCCTGGTCGCCATGGAATGACTGCAGTGCCACATGTGACCTTGGTGAGAAATACACATATTTGATAAATAAAAAACAACACGGTTGTGTAGATTTTTTTCACATTTTATGCTTATTTAAAATAATTGATATTAAGCATGCAATCTGAGTCGCTGCCCATTCTCAAAGTAACCTTGACTTGTTATCTGACTTCTACAGGGTATGGTGGAATGACTTCTCTTTAATGCCTCATTTGACTTTGATTGGATATAATAATGTTTTCATTTTTTTTATTTAAAACAAATTGTGGCAAATCAGTTGTCTCATGGTAAGATACTCGACTGTTATTAACCCAGTGGTTGCAGGTTCAATCCCTTCCTCGCCACTAAAGATACTACCTTTCCTGCGGGAGGGATGTTAAACTCGGTCCCATGTGGCAGTGCTATACACTGACACATCTTAGAAAACATGGGTAGCTGTAACCAAGGATACATTCTGTCTATAAACTATGCCCAACATCCTTACAAGACTGATAAGCTGACTTACTGACCTAAGGTCTGACACCCACGGATAGCCCAGTGGCATCTCAATATAAACTTACATTCACCCCATCCCCTCCCCCCTCCCGCCCCTGAGAATTTATGAAAATGTTTTATGTTATGCTAGCAAAAGATTGCTGTCATGTTTAAGTGATTTGTAATAAATACAAGAATTGATAAATAACTGTCAAAAAAAGCTGTTATTTTCAAAATAAATGCTGGCTAGACTCTTTGACAATTATAGATATGGTGTCAAGGGATTAACATATAGAAATAGACCATGACAGGAACGTTACATATATAGCTAGACCAGAATTCTTGCACAGGCCAGGTTTGCGAGAGCATGCTCCTTCATGATTTTTTGTATGTATGTATTTCAAGGATAACCTTTAAAAGTGCAAGCACTTATATCCAAGGGGTCCTTTGTTTTTGCTGAAGGGACAGCGCGTTGAATAGACAGTGGTGGGATAAAAGGAAGTCCAGGTGCAATACCCTAGCTCTTTTTTGAAGAGACCCATTGGTTCTTTTATAGGCTTGGTATAAAGCACTTATATTGGGAATACAACTTTTCTGGGTTAAACCAGTACTGAGTACACCACTTTTCCAAGTACTACCTTTTAAATGCCAAGCGCCAGGCAAGGGAACTACTTGTACCAACTTTTAACATCTTTCTGTAAGACGCAGCCAGGGATCGAACCCATGACCTCCCGCTCCATAGACGGATACCTTAACCACTAGGCCATGGAGACGATGGTATTAAATACAGGTTACTTTTTATGAGCAGGCCTGAAGTGTCTTTGTGGAGCTATGCCAATGCATGAGGATTGTCAAGTAATTAATTTTGTGCCAAGCAACAGTCTGCACAACACAAGCTTTAGTTATGGGTTAAAAAACTGTCAAAACATGTTTTCTAAATGCACAGAATTGATATCAAACCCTTTTAAACCTATTTTCAGGGGAACAGGTAAGAACTCGTGACATTGTTGAAAAACCTCGAGGCAATGGCAGAAAATGTCCCCCAGAGTTGGAACAGCATAAGCCCTGCTTTCTGCGGGGGTGTTACCAGTGGTTTGTCTCTGATTGGTCGGAATGCACCAATCACAAAGGAGTATGCGGTTACGGGGTTCAGACCCGGAATATTACTTGCATGTCAAGCAGTGGACTTCAAGTGAATGACTCTAACTGTGACCCTGACCTTGATGTCATCATCCTGTCAGTAAGTGGTTTACTTGATTATTGTCTTAATTTATTCTTTCAAAAATAAAAAATAAAAAGATCATGTGTTGATTAACCATAAAAGTTGGTTTTAAATATGATACAATTGCAAAAATAAAAGAAAATTGTCAAAACTTACATAAAATTGGCATCCTTGTGTACAACGCATTGAATTTGATGTATCATATTGCTTACGACACAAGCATCTTTCGCAGTTTTGCGCATTTTCCAATTCGAAATATACTGGGGTTGTCTCATAACCACATAAATCTCAGTAAATTAAATAATAGTGTCAGTATGTTTGTCTGCACTCAGAAACAGATATGATTTAAACTGGGAAACCATAAGGCTCTATTTTAAATTGGGAAAACACTTGAGACGGCAACTTAATCATTGCGTCTATTCTTTTAATCATGTAAAATGATATATTATCAGCCTCCTACTGGCTTGCATTGTCCATTCTAGGCTTGTTTTGAGGAAATACTATATTTGCCGATTTTTGGACCATCTGTTGTTTTGTCCCTTATGGGTTAAACAATGCCAAAGTTATTATTCAACTCAATGAACACTTGCTCCATGAGGTTAAAATCTTACTTTATTTGCACTAGTTATGTTTCTTTTGCTTAAGGATGACACATATGATTGGCAACTTTAAATGATATAACAAGGCTTTGATTTTCTGTGATTTCAGAAACCTTAAGAGCTTATGTTCCTTTATGTATCCACTTCTGATGGGTGTTTATAGCAACCTTTTGCTGTCACTTCAGTTTTAAATGTTTGTCTGCAGAATGAGCGCAGATGTCGTATCCCTTGCCCAGGGGAGTGTGTAATGTCAGACTGGACGGAGTGGAATGCCTGCTTCATACACTGCAAGGATTTTGAGAGACCAAGTAAGTCAATTTCAGCTTGTCTAAAATTTTAGAAGAACACAGTTGCTGTATTGCATTGCCCAAGTATCTTCAGTGTCTGTGCCTGGCGAGAGACTTAGGGCACATCTTTTTCGCCAAAATGAGTGTTTGTCACTGCATGTATCTTTATTCTTAGCAGGTAAGCTGTGGTCTTGACTTTTTCTGAGCAGAGCCCACAGGAAAAAATAACTAGGCATATTTTAGTTTATAACAGTGCTAGTTGTGATGTTATGCATCTATAATTTTGGCCATTTGTCACACATTCTTTATCAATGTTTTTTATTAATTAATAGCTACATGGCCACAAACTCCGATGTTCAAAAGGCACAAAAATATTGCTAATATTTTTTTATCCATACCTCTTACATTTTAACTTGTCTTACAAAAGATGTTGAGGTTTTGTCATGGCCTCGGCTTAGTTGTTTGCCAGCATGCAAGAACTTAAATCTAGGCCATATAACTGATAACATTCAAGATATTTGAATTAAACTTGGTACACACGTAAGCAGAGGCAATAATTCATAAAGCTCATAACTCTTGCTTTGATAATCTTTTTGGGTTATGCCCCTTTTTCAACTGAAAAATCACAGACAGGAATTGCGTATTAGCTCTGGAAACAGGTCCAAATTGATTACAGCTGTCTTCACAATTAAGCTTAAATTTAGGGGTTTTAACTAAAGAATACCCATTGAATTTGTTCCTTGCTCGTTATTAGCTCAGACAGCTTTTGACAAGCTCTGTTAATTCAATATAAACTATCGGAGTACAGCCCTGCAGTTAAGGCTAACAGTCGCTCACGTGAACAAACTATTATGTTTTATATCAGTATCGTATCGCAGTAAATACACTGCATGCAGGTAACTGAATCATAAAGGTTTGCCTAAAACACTCTAAGCCTTAACTGAACTCAGGTCAGATATATGGAGTAAAGGCAATGATGGTTGCTCCAAAGGTACCCTTGTTATGATTAACAAAATAAGAGAGATAAATGTGCCATTTCGAGCATACAGGTGATCTCCACTGTAGGCATTCCACAATTCCTCGTTAAAGACATCTTTTAGTCTATTAAGGGATACAAATCCATTATGAGCTCATTTACCAGATAGAAACAACGCTAATAATGCCTAGGATCAAATATTGGAGAGCATGACAAAATGGTCAGATCAAGGATTAGTTCAGTCAATTGATTGTGATAGGTAGAAACCATACAAAAGCAGCTATTTCTTGCATACCGGACGTGTGTTTCCAGTCATGTGACCAGTGCTGGAAAAACCCATCTTACATACCCCATGTAAGATGAGTCACGCGCAACAACGCGCCACTTCTTATTTCATTAATTGTATGGTTTATGAAAAATATATTATGCCATTTCAATAAAGCGCAATCAAATATATATGTTTGCAAGACTTTTAATTAAAAATTGTAAATAATTAATCGTAAAAAATGCTAGTTTTAGTTATTTAAAATAACTGCGCTATTTGACGTCAGTAAACAACGCCGCACGCGCTTTTTGGTGTAATTGTACAAAAGTTCGTTTTCTGCGTCATTTTTTCCACAAATTGATAAATTAAGATATGCAAGAAAAAATATCAATCATGTGTTTCCGGTACGGATAGAAAATCCGACCCTTGGGCACGCTGCGTGGCCGGTAACTCGGCAAGTCTCATTACCGGCTTGCGCGCGTGCCCTCGGGTCAGATTTTTCTATCCTCACCGGAAACATATGATAGATACTTATAATATTGTCAATAAAACTTGCAAACAGAGTTTGGAGGTGGGTTATTGGAGTCACCATATGGTTGTTCTGGTAAATGGTCTATCGCAAAAACTGCTTCCTATTGATACGCATAATCACAAATGTGAATGTTAATATCTCTGTTGTTGTTTTTTAGGAGCTTTCTGAATATTAACCATTAACCAATATTAACCATTCATGATATTCAATATATTTACATACCCAGCAGAGCAATGCCCTGCTGCTTGGACCATATTTAGTAAACTAACAATATCAGCAATATGGAGATTAGATACAGTGCCTGTTTCTCATTATATCTGCTCAGAGATCAGTTAAGGCTATGGTTGTTTAGCATTGAAGGCCTTGAGATTTGTTTTGGCATAAAAAAATAGTAATGTTTTATGCAGTCAATATATTTATAGGGTAGGTAGGTCTGAAAATATGTATTTTTAGGAATATTTTTTATTAGATTTTTTGGGATTATTTTTCTGTTACCAAAAACGATTTAATGCTTTAAAACATTGATAAAGCATCATTGGTATTGTTAAAAGTCAAAAACACTTCTTTTTAAACTTTTAGTGGATTAAAATCAAACAAATGAAAAAAAATATTTTTCTAGGCAATAAAAACATCTAGGGCTCTCATGCCTTACCTGATTGCAGTGCATTCCCTTCATGCAATACAGATATAAAACAAACAGTTTGTTCATGACTTAGCGAGCAACTGTCAGCCTTTAAATTGTACCATAGGGATGTATTGTATTCTCATGCCATGAGTTGCCCCCCCCCCCCCCATTTTTTTTTGTCTAAGTGTACTATTTATTTCAATAAAGGAGAAATAAAGTAATAAAATAAGCCCAAAATGTTTCATTTTCGACTAGAAATTTTATTATAAACCCCACTGCCAAAATTTTAAAATGAGTAAACTTTGGTTTTGAGAGAGGGGCGCAAGTCAAAACGTTACGCCCCTAAGTGATGCCGCTGCGATCACATTTTTGAATAAACATTTCCAAGGAGATATAATATTTATTTGAGACTAAGATCTTAATTGGTGAGTAAAGGCAATCTTTATTGGATTTTGCAAATAGTTTTTTTAATTTGATTTGTAAAACTCAAAATATATTTAATTTCATTTCTTGATTTGATGACAATTTGTTGTGTGCTTGGGATAAGATTACCACTATGAGTCTAAAGCAGTGTCAGAAAAGTCACTTAGGTTTAAGTGATTATGTACATTCCAGGATACACTAGAGGTGTCCAGAGCCGTTCCCAGGCGGTGCTAGCTTATGCTCAGGAGAATAATCCCCCCTGTCCAGACCAACTGTGGGAGAGTCGCCCCTGTGAAGCCTCTCACTGCTTCACGTTTGATTGGCAAACATCCGAATGGAACGCCCAGCAGACCCGACACGTCTGGTGTGAACGATCAGATGGTCTTGCTGTTACAGGTAGGGCTTAGTTGGTGTTAACCTATGTCATTGGCAGGATGTTGTACAATAAACACTGGAAACTTCAGGGACAAGCCCAGTAATAAAGGCAGGGGCCAAAACATCAATGAACTAGAGACACCATTGTATAAACACCACATTCACAAATACTAACACATCAAACAGACCACACACTCAAAATACTCCATAACAAAATGATATTTCTTTTTGATCACACCTTTGTTATCCAAAGTACAGAGTCTTTTTTTTCTATCATTTTCTCGTGTCGCACATGCACAATGTTCTTTTTTCAGACATCAAGAAATGTGTCTGACGTCGTATTGCTTGGAATAATGTTCTGACAAAGAAGCAATAAAGTACAATGAAAAGCAATATTAGCCTGCATCTTCAGTTAATTGTTTCTTTCCTCTGGGACGAATCTGCTTCCAAAACAGCATCTGTCTCTTAAGTGCTGAAAATTGCTTTAAACAAATATTATGTTCCACTCCTTGCGTGTTTTGTACTTTCACTTCCCACTTCTGTCTGTAACAAGAAAATGCTTTTCTTACAGATAATTAAGTTCAGGCCGCACAAAATCAATCTTTTGTTCCACAGATTTAACAAACTTTTATATAGAAAAATGCATACCAAAAAAATGAAAACAATGCTTTCTTGTGAAGTCACGTTGCGTTAAGCAATCAAATTCATATTATGTTTGTGACAACTTTAAGAAGATAAAATGAATATTTCATGGGGTATATCTTTTAACTTACAATGAAATGCGTAAAATTTATATTGTTCTGGATAATCAATCTTCGGAAAGTGGGCTCTTGTCTCTTATAAAATGGCAATACTGAGTTTTAACTTGCTGGCTCACTCCAATTTTTCTCGGCCAAAATCCGTAGAACAATTTAAACATCAGATTGGTGTTATTGTATGCGAATATTACATGAAAACTGCAGCACAAGATGTTTTCTAACACCAATGTTTTTATTATTATATGCACATGGCCATGAAAATTATACATAAAACATAATTCTAAAATTTTAGCCATTTTATGACCATTAAAATTGCACCTGGTTGTAATTTAGAGCGTGGAAACAGCATCTCAAATTTACACATTTCTTCACACCTGGGACCTGATACATCAAGCTTGCAAGTAGCAAATAATGTGCTGTGCATTGCACACAATAAGACAAGTCTGATACAAATTCAGCAACTTGCGATGACCATAGACTATATTTGCATACATGCCATATTCCCTGGCGAGTGTGTGGGGGGGGAGGGGGGGGGAATCCCCTGGTATTGCGACCCATCCCCTGGATTTAAAGAAATAAACTAGCTCAAGGTTGACGGTGGAAAGCATCTATAATATTATGAATGTAAAATTCCATGAACGATGTTATTGTAATAAGAGTGTGTTTCTGTATTTATTCTAATATCGTAATATAAGTTACGGGGTAAGCAGGTGCCCCGATATGGGATATAGGGAGCATAGGAAACCATCAGTTGAGAGCGAAGCCCGAACCCAAATATGGTCACCCTTAACCCAAAACATATATATCAAGTTGACAACCTGTTAATGTGTTTAAATATTTCATTTATTCATCGGAATATTCATCGGAATCGGTAAACAGACGTCATTTTGATACGATATAAATTTAGTGACCCAATATGGAAAAATATCCGCGACCAATGGCATTGCATCACTTTATGTTGGAGGCTTGATATATGTAGATATTGCTTAAATTTTGCTGCATAAAAATCCCCTGGTGTTATATCAAAATCCGCTGGAATTCAGACCAAAATCCCATGCTAAGCCTCTCAAAAATATGGCATATATGTATTTGTGATGTGTCTGTTATGGAAAAGGGACACAGGGTTGTAACATAGAGCATAAGAACAGCACCTCAAAAACTGTGCTAGGGTTAGAGTCTAATAATAGTATATATTGCCCATAATTCATATGATAAAGTAAGCGGCTGTAAATAAATCATCAAATTTTACACTTGGTGTGTTTTGGAGGTCTTAGAATAAAAAGGGGCTTTAGGTATTCTTAAAAAATTAAATGAAGCACTAACAAATGTTCTTACACTTTAAAGTGTTAGTATGAAACTTGGTACACAAAGTGCACTTTGACCTTGCACTTTGACCTTATGAAGATGTGTATCAGGGTCCATAACTCTGGTTAATAGTAATAGTTGAGTTATGCTCCTTTATGTGCTTAGAAAATGGAGAAATATTGACATCTGCTTGCAGTAAATATGTGGGGGAAACCAGAGTACCCGGAGGAATTGGTCCGGCTTGGTGAGTTTGGTTTGTAGTCACCAAGACAGACAAGTGGGTTACTTCCGGGAACTCTGGTTTCCTCAACAACACAAGACCAACCCACTTTATATAATGTAAATTATATGAAGTAAATTACATGTTTCACAATCGTTGTAAAATAAAAGAGTTTAAACTAAACAGTACATATATAAGACTTTACATTAAATGCTTATGTCTTATTGTAACAGTCTATGTATACAGGTACATTAAAGGGACTGTACACAAGATTGGCACCAAAAAAAGTTTTTTTCTGTAACGAATAACTCCGACTAGCCAATCACGCATAAGGAATGAATTCTACTTGGTAGGCATACCCAGTAATCTTTTTTAATGGAAAAATATGAAATAACTGCTAAACTTAAATAAATTGTAAACTATGTGGTACTTCAGTTAGAAAGTTTCAAGGCATTGTACACATTAATCCCAAGTTTATGACAATTTTCGACATTTTTCTTTTTTTCTTGCAAATTGATCATCTGGTGCACAGTTGCTTTATGTGTTCAGTTTTGGCAATCTACAGAAAATAGAGTGGGGTATCTGGGCAGCAGAATTTTAGCAAAATTAACAAATTATAGATCTTATTGGGTTTTTGTTGGTGTATGCTTCAATTAATTAATCTATGTTAAATGTTTGAAAAGCAAAATTAGTTTTTATATGCTCAAATATTGTCTTTGAGGTCCACAATTTTAAAATGCATTACTTCTAAACGCAATGCAACAAAAGGCTACAGCATGATTGGTTGATTGATAATATCATGTGATGCTACCAATGTTTTAAATAAAGGTTTATATATCATATATATCTATAAGCTTAGAACTCCTAGTGGGCAAGTGGATAAAGTGTAGGTTTACAAAAAAATTTCATGACCTGCGTTGGTTGGCTCCCCACTACAACCAGAGGCCGTATTCACCTACTTCTTTTACCGACTCAAAATCATACTCAGTCTATTAGTCTCAGACTCATGCAAGCTGTGCTGAGACTATTTTGAATTTTTTATATAATGATGTTTTTTTTTTGCTTTTTTCTTTAATTGTTATTGTTTTCTGCCATTTCGGTATCAAAGAGTTAAATGATTATAATGTGAATGTTTTCAGATTATTACTGGGAATATTATTTTTAGCGCTTAATTATGTGCGAGTTGCTTTAAAGCTGCACTCTCACAGATTTACCATTTTTACAACTTTTTTATTTTTTGTTTTGGAAAGAGCAAATTTTTACGTAAATATCTGCAACCCAATAATATAAGTTTGCTGACAAAAATTCAGATCATAGATTTTCAAATTTCAGTTCGAAAATTAATATTTTATGGCTTGAACCATTACTAACTGTTTAAGAAAAATGCATAAAACATCAATTTTTGAATTTAAATATAAAAATCTGTGATCTAAATTTTTGTCAGCAGTCTTATATAAATGGTTTCCATGGATTGTCGCAAAAATGGTCCGCCCGGTTAGCTCAATCGGTTGAGCGTTGGACTGTGAATCGGACAACCCTGGTTCGATTCCCGGGCGGACCAGGTTACTTCTGCTGTGATTGGTTATGAAATCCTTTCTAGAACTATTCGCACTGTATCACTGCCCCTGGCATGTACAGAAGTTGTCAGTTCCTTGCAGCGATGAAGGCACCTAGTACTGGTTAACCGCCTGATAGTCTGCCCAGGATAGGTGTGCGGTGGTTGAACTGTCACTCTGGGACCCTTCAATGTGCTTACGCCGGGACCTGGAGTATAAACTTCTAACACCACCACCACTGTCGCAAAAATAGGCTCGTTGACCAAGACAAAAAATAAAAAAGTTGTAAAAACGTTCAATCTGTGAGAGTGCAGCTTTAAAAAGAACCCCATTTCTGTGGCAAGATTCCTATTTAAAAGTTACACCTGAATGTGAGGTTTGCATGTCAGATCTGTTATGAATAACAGTAACTGCCTCATTTCCATTTCATGTTCCTTTGGGGCTCTACATAATCAGAATTTTGCCAGTTGGCAAACAAGTTATTGTTGATAGATATGAAATAATGGCCGAAAAATATCAGAAATAAACAAGTTATTAATTATAAGCCTTTCCATATTAAGAACTGAAGAGAGTAATTTATAGCCTTGGGTTTTTTTGGCGATGTTTGACTATTTGCATCTGTTCTTTATAATGCATCAACTTTAATTTTGGCATGAGCTAGGAAAAATGCATAAAATAATGATATAAAATGAGTTATTGCATAACAATTCATTAGTAACAACTATATTTATTATTTTAATGTGTCTGGATAAAACGTTTCATAAGATTTCCTCTTTGATCAAATGTGAGAAGCAATTGAATAAAAAGACATCAACCTGTTTTGCATATTATGTTAACAATAATGTTATTTTCTATTGAAGTATAACTGCTGATACTTAAGTGTCGGGAATTGGCTCCAGTTTGACAATTGATAATCGGTTCCACTCAAGTAGACCGATTATGGGTTGTACAATCGGTTTTTGTCATTACCTTAATTGTAGTTTAATTTTTGTAAGATAACTCACTATCCTTGACTATGCTAATATATGTTATGTGTAATGTTAAGTGTAATGATATGTGTAATGTTAAGTGTAATGTTATGTTTGGATTTATTTATTTTTGTTGTTCATTTCGGCCAAATTGTTAAAAACAACCGAAAACTGAATGAATAAAAGAAAAGAAAGTTGGCGGAAATTAACGGAACACAATGATGAGAGGAAAACAGATTAACAACATGCTTGTTGAATCGATGATCAATTATGACCAAATACTGATTGTTGCCGATTTCAGGCCCAACCAATCAATTTTCGATTATGATCGATCATTGAAACATCATTAGTTTATACCATATAATATTGCATATTGTTCTTTAATAGACATGCATGCTCTACACAAGGGGATCATTTTCCTGGTTATTTTTACAGATTCTAGACTCTTAATAATGCTTAACCTGTCTGAGACTCGAAGCTTAAAAAATTGTTCTTGTTTGGCTGTAAGTATATCTAGGGCAAATTACACCAATTCAGAAGTGCTTACTCATGCCTTTATTTCTTTTAATAAACACATGACTGTGAAACAAAGCATGGTTATACCATCTCGCAACATTGGCTACCTTCCATATTTCTAGGTTTTGAAGTGAATGGTTTGTGATTTAAAAAAAACAGGCTGAAAATGCTGGATCTACTTGATTTATTGTTTACATTCTCACCGCATTGTTTGTCCTTATACATGGGATATTGTCATTTTACCAATACACAGTGGTACGTATAAGTCATATGCTGTAGCAGCAGATGAACTCTGTAATAGTGTATCACTGTGTTGGCTATAACACTGTTTGCAAAATATGCGTGGTTGGTAATGAACCAATTTTTACTGATGAATTTGGACAAATATTAAACGCTAGAAAAATGACATTATTGTATTTACTCAACTCACCGTTACTGGTGGTTGGACAGCATGGCTGTATATTAGGATGAATCTATCAATCACGTCTTGTCGGGTCCAGGGTTAGCCCCGCTCGCTGCCACACTTGCGCGAAGTTAATTCCTATACCGAAATATAACCGGTTAACTTATACTAATACTTTCACCATAACATGCACTCAGGGACATTAGCGCATTAACGCAATATACAGTTGAAACCTCTTGGCTTGATATCTCTTGGCTCGATTTCCTTGTTGGCTCAAATTGGATGTCAAGGACCCATTTTGTTTTACTCATTATAAGCATTCCCAACTGCCTTGATGTTTGCGAGGCTGGAAGTATTTTTGCCGGACCCTTGGATATCGATCCAATGGGTTTCAACTGTAGATGTTTCAAAGTTCTGCAGTAAAATAAGATTTTCAACCAGTAAAATAAATGCATAATAATAATAATTGCAGATAATGCTTTCATTTGAGCTTTTCCTACTTTATTCGATTGGCTTAAATGGGTGACCTAAGATCCGGCATGACCGCTGACAAAAATGTCAGATGCCAGTTTTTAATATTTACGTTCAAAAATTGAAGTGTTGTGGTGAAAGGTGTTCCTCATTACGAAAAAATATTTTTTCGGCAAAACATATCAATTTTCGATATGAATAACTGCAAACTGATCCTTGTCAGTAGTCTTATATCACTGGTTCATCAACATGTATGCAAAAAAATGTCTCATTTAAAAACAAAAAATGAAAAAAAGTTGCCAAAACAGTCAGTCTGTGAAAGTGCAGCTTTAAGAATTGCAAGTCATGTCAAAATGACTTTTGTATCCTAAAACTGGGGAAGACATTTGTCAGTTTTTCTATAAATGTAACAAAAATTATGATGTGAATTTGTACGCTTCAGAGACTCAAAATGATATTCATAATTATCTTTGATGGGTGAATACAAGCGTTCATGAATTATTAATCATGATATCCGGTTTCTTAGTATTTATTTACCCAAGTGGAAAAAAACTCCATTTATTATATTCTAATTGCCGAAAATGTAAACAATAGATAGAAGATATTCAGACCCTGAACCATGAAAACTTATGTTGAAGAAGAATTTGAATTGGCATTTATGGACATAACATCTGTTGATTTATAAAATAATTCTTCAGACGGACATTTTGATAAATTACTGAAAGTAAGTAAAAAATATATTTTCTGAATTAATCATTTTTCAAACGGGAAAGTTACACCTTGCATGAGATTATTATTTTTTTCTGATGTTGTGATTGAATGTCAACAGCTTTTCTGTTGAATTTTAGTAAAAAAGGGATGTTACTCAACAATTACTAAAGCAAAAGCTATGAGCTTTGTGTGCAAATGCATATTTTCACTGGTAACATATATGTACCAAGTTTCATTGCAATATCTTGAACTGTTTTAGAGTTTATGGCCAATATATTTTGCGCGTCCATGACAACGACTCCTTAATGACTATGACATTTATGTAACCTTGACCCCAAAAACAGAAAAGCTAAATAAGTATAAATCGGTTGGAACAAAAAGTATATAGGTGACATTAAGATTTTAATTTGGCACCATTTTTGTAGGGGAGGGGGCATAGTTAAGGGCAGGCATGCCTGCATGAGAATCAAAATATTTTAGATACAATATACCGGTATTTTATTTTATCTTTTATATGTATAACAATATATTTTATTTTATTGTATATATATTTATGAATATGACATTTCATTATATCCTTTCTTGTGGTTTATAAAGATCTATCTATGAAATAAAAATGATATCCCACTGTTTTAAACACAAATAAAATACAATAAACTGTCAAATCCTTTTTAGGCATATACCAAAAATATAACGCTAATGCCAATTGTGAAATATAACTTTTGGGGCTCACTCGATGAAATAATTTTATTATGAGCTAACTCTATCTCCTATGTATTATGACTTGATATATATTTTGCTACCTCAACTACTGTGTGGTACAGAGTGATATTTACCTTGCAATCCATGCTATTACAGAAGGTAACAATGTATGTATATATTCCACTCTCAAGAAAAAGTCAGCAAAACGTCTAAGATGCAACATTATATAAGAAGCATACCAACTGCATTATTTATTCTTAGAGTCTGCATTTCATTAATATTTCCATGGGAACTGCATGAGGAATTCTGTGTGCCACTGTTTTCAAGATGGATCATGGATTTCTTGTTATGAAATATGGCTTGTGTTGAAATTGTATTTTTATCATCATAGTTATAGCCATTTTGTTGTAATTGTTGATGATGGCGTGTTAGAACATATATGCAAATCATATATGTGCGTTACAATATCATTCAAATCTTGTGATCGAGGATAATCTGCAGTATGTTTAAAATAATTAGGTAATGAGGTATCATAGTTTTTCAATGGAACAGTTGAATTAACATGGAAGTTATGTTGCAGACTACAACATGAATATGGTTATTTGTCGGTATTATTGCACACTTCAGTACATTTAAAATAATTAGATAATGTGGAGTTATATGTTGCAGACTATAAGCTGAATATAGACTGATTTGCCTGCACTATTGCACACTACAGTACATTTAAAATATTTATTAGATAATGATGCATCATATCAATTTTCCATGAAACATGTTTAGTTTGTTTCTGAAGAGACAGTTGTGCAGCAGAAACAGAGTAAGATAAATGAACACCCACCTGAACCATATCAAAGATTTGGCATTAGAGGTGGGGGGGGGGGGGGTAACTGAGAGGTGCATTTTGTAAAATATTTTGATGAGGGTATGGTTTGTTTGTGGTGTTTGTTGTGTACGTTTGTTTTTGGTGTTTGTATTAGTGTTTGTCAGATGTTTATATGTTTTTGTCTCTAGTTCCTTGTCGTTTAGGCCCTAATGCCTTGTGACCCTAAACAGGGTTTATTTTTGAATTTTCGACTACTTGGCTTGTCCCTGTATTATTTCATTCCATTATTGTGACATGTTCCACCCACTCAGAACCAAAATATATACCTGTATGGTTGAAGTGTCAGTAAGGGGTTTTGGGCCCTCCCCATGAATTGTATAGCCATATTATTCTGTATTGGTATTAAATATTGGTGTATTTTTTTTTATATTCATCAATATTGACACAAAAAGATATATTGCAAAGTTTTAGAAAGTGTCAATCACCTGTGTCCTTTTACTTTTTCTGTTTATAATACTATAAGAATACGATATATTAATATTTTATGAACCAGAAGACAATATCTTTCTAATAGAAGGATATATTGGGTATTTTAAATGTTCGCATCATATTTGCTCAAAACATTCATCTGATTCACACTTTTCTGAGTGTCAAATTGCTGAAAGAAATCCTTAATACAGATTCTTAAAGTTCACTTGAAAAATTAAGGGGGTATAGTAATTGGATAAGATGGGTGTATGCACCTTTCACACCCCTAGCCACCCCATGGATCTGCCACAATATTTCTTATTTCATATTTTCTTTCATGAATACCAGTCACGGCTGGAATGAACAAACTGTGAATTGTATGGGAGATGGGTAGGAGGGGGGGGGGGGGGGGGGGGGGGGAGTATTAATTGTTTCCATATATGATTCCATAGTTCAATATTTTGTACTGTATCTCATTGCATTTAAATGTTTAAGCCTTTTTAGGTTTCATCTTTCTTTGTCATTAGCCGGGTCAAAGAATGGTACAGTCAATTTGCACTTCATTAAATATACACAAAAATATTGATGTTCTTAAACTATTTAGCAAAATACGATGCTTTAAAATGGAATAATTAGACTTGGTCACGATGTAATTGACTAACATTTGAATCAAATATCATAAATATATCCATTTAGCGTTTAACATTGTAACATAAGGGTGTCTGAACTTATATAAATGTGCGCTGGTACAAGTTTGATTGAATTGAACTTAATATTGACATATGAAGGTAGGATTTTTGAATTTCATAAAAAAAAATGCTGCATTAAATTAATAATTAAATAAATATTTAATTAATATTTAAATAAATTTGTTTTGAACACAATTAAATCTTGATGTATGAATTATTTCTTTAAAAAAAAAGTGTTGCATGGCCTAATTAAGTCTCCTTGTTTGTTTTTTTATGGTTAGCTGAATATAAAATTATAACAATAATTTTCGAATGGAAATATGAAAATCTGCGATCTGATCTTTTGTCAGCAATCTTAAATCATTGGTTTGCAGATATTTACGCAAAAATTTGCTCTTTCTACGACAAAAAATAAAAAAAAGTTGTAAAAATGGTAAATCTGTGAGAGTGCAGCTTTAAGCGACCCATCCATGATCAAAATAAAAATAAAATGCCAAAATATTGCAATCATAATTAGCTTAAATCATGGGCATTGTTGTACTGATAATAATGTTGAAAATGTGATGGAAAACAATTAATCATATAAATAGTTGATGGTTGGCAGCTTTGTCCTTTACATGTGCTTCTTGTATCATAACAAGATTGCAAAAAACGCAAATCAGTAGAAGGTTGTTGTGAAGCGCAATATCCTGACAATTGAGAGAGGAAAGTTTTACAAAGGCACGGAAGAATCAAGACTGATATTTCTTGTTCCTTGAAGCTTAGTACAGGACAAGTGGACTATACAAGTTATTGGAGAAAACTGCTAGACTGTTACATGACATTGTTAGCTAAGTCAGTTTTAATGGCATTGAATTTTTTTAGGTAATCTTGAGCAACCAACAATATACAATGGTCGAGGACGGTAATAAAGAATGGCATGAGAAGAAAAACTTGTCATTTATTTGTTAACAACAACTGTGATAATAAGTGGGATGAATAGAATCAGCATACAAATATTCAGAACTTTGCATAATTGTGAATGACAAACATAACGTTTTCTTGGGATTGATAAGGAAGTTAATTTCTTCTGCGGGACATTTTTCGAGGATTATTATCTGGTTTGGCAGTGTGAAATTCAAAAATTATTATCATTCATAAAGGTATTATTTTTATTTGTTTCTATCTACTTTAATATTTGTTTGTGTAAAACTATTTGTATTTAACTTAACTTGGAATCTTTTTTTTTTCTTTTTCAAATAAATAACTAATACATGAAAAAATAATTCAAAACAATGGTAACAATTCTTTTTTAGTTGGTGATGATGTTTTTTCTATGAAAAGTGTTATTAATTGCTTTCTGAGAGCTAATTAAAATTGATCTTCTTAAAAAGAACAGAAATTTTATTCGACTTATAAGCATAAAAATGTGCATACAGAAAATTTGGGAGAAAAAATATTCTCCTTCTTTGACAATGCAAGCTGTGAAAGCTCACCTTTGAAATGGCTTGTTGGTGGATATAGATTTCAATGTTTTTATTTGTCAAGGCTTGAGTGTTAATGTATTCCAGTAGATGTTTGTGCTGGGTATTAGGAAATGAATGTGCCTTAACTTTTGTTTGCTTTAATGATCAAATGTAGTGTATATAACACAATATGTGTTTGAATATGGAAATGAGGCATTCATTTATTTTCACACAACAATAATTTATCAGGCCCAATGATTCCAATTTTGATAAAGCAGCAGCTGCAGACATTAATTACCGGCAGGCACGTAGCAGCCTATACAAGAGTACACGGCTAAATGCACATGATTCTGACAATTTAAAAATAAAAAACAGCCAAAGTTGAAGTATGCGTAGCTGACTGCATGATCCTAAAACTGTCCATTTTCTGGTACATACTAAATAAAGCACCTCAGAATGCACCAGATTGCACCATTGTTTTCATAAATTTTCGAGGGGGCATGCCTCCGACACCACTAAGACACTTATGAATCCACACGAAAAGAGGGCTAGATACACCCCTGACCAGGTATATATGAGTTTACTTTATATCGGGTGTTCATTTTTTTTTTCAATCTTTACAACATTTCCTTAAGTAATATAGTTTAAAAGTGAATATTTTTGGGTTTCTAAATTATTAAATTGACAGAGGGGGCATGACAGCCCAGTGCTGACTCATCATTAACAAGACCAAAAATAAATGCCAACTTTCTGAGTGCTCAGCAAGAAATACCTCTAAACAAACCACTGTGCATGTGGGAGCTCTTAATAGCTCACTTAATAAAACCATCAAATGACTAAATGGGTATTTGGCAGTTGCTTTAGTAACTAAATGGAAATTCGGTGGTTGAATTATCTGGTGAATGGATTTTTTGTTGTGAGACGAGCATTTCTAAATGAAATGTGAATGTGTCCCTCGATCCCATTCTTGGAGAAATAAGCCTTTAACACTTAGACTTTTGATAATACCAACCTTTTATTATCAATCTTATACATTTTTTCAAGTGTAACCATTTATGCGTCATATAATGTAATTTTTGGCCCAAAGGTGGTTCTCAGCTTCAGTTGTCAAAAGTCCCTATTGCAGTCAAGATAAATTAGGTCTGTCCGTCCGTCGGTAGACCAAAGTTTGTCTGAGTGATAACTCAACAATTCATGGACGTATGGTCATCAAACTTTACATGAAGGTTGGGCCTGACCAGTAGATGACCCCTATTGATATTAGGGGTCATCGTGCCAAAGGTCAAGGTCAGAGTGAACTTGTATGATAAAAGGTTGTCCGAGTGATAACTCAACAATGCCTGCACTCATGGCCCTCAAACTTGACTTGGAGGTTGGGCTTGACCAGTAGATGACCCCTATTTATTTTAAGGGTCATTGGGTCACAGGTCAAGGTCACAGTGACCTTTAATGGTAAAAGGATTTTAAAGCTTTTCTGAGTGATATCTCAACAATGCCTAAACCTATGGTCATCAAACTTGACATAGAGGCTCGGCCTGAACAGTAGTATTGATTTTAGGGGTCATCAGGTCAAAGGTCACAGTGACTTTGAATGCAAAAATGTTGTTCAAGTGATAACTTTACAATGCCTGCACTCATCATGCCCTCGAACTTGACTTAGATTTTAGGGGTCAACTTGACAAACATCTGTTGTTCATTTTACAATTCCTTTTCAACTTTTCTTGGTAAGTAACAAGTTAATAATTCATTAAAGACAGGAGTCAGCATCTACTATTTTGCCAGAAACTGCATAGAAATAAACAAGTTACACTCTTTATCTATGCTTTTTTGTTTTTTATAAATAAAATCATATGAGTTTATCATGATAATGCATTAAAATTTGAATTTTTTTTTTTGCATGAACCTTTATTGTGCGCCGTTAAAGTACTATCAGTTCTCGGAGTGAACAAAATCAAAATATTTTGTAAAATGATTGACCATTTGGAGGCAACAAAAAAATGGTCAATTTTATTGAGTCAATTAGCAGCCTTAGTTGTGATCAATAAAATTGACATAATTATATTCAATATAGGATATTGAAAATAAAATTGACATAATATATATTCAATATAGGATATTGAAAATAACATTGAATGAGAGCAGGCAAAATTGAATACTTGTTGAACATATTCATGAAATCAAGAGTGAATATATTATTATTATTATTGTTTATAGGTTATTTAACATAAATGTTCTGTACAATACGGATATATATTTGGACGGTTACAGTCAGCTTGGAAAGCCTAGCAGCTCGTCAAATATGGATTTCCAAGCTGTGTTCGAGTCAAACTATATTTCGTATTGTACTGAATGTTAAATGACCTTTTTATTCTATACCTATAAATAAAATCCGAAATATATTCTGTATTGTACAGAAAATGTTAAATAATAATAATAATCTTGATAATAATAATAATAATAATAATAATAATGATAAACATAATAATAATTTCTGTGTTTACAAATGACAACAGAAGCTTTATTGTAATTAACACTTTATCTAGAGCGCCTGTTGATTCTGACTGTCATTCGGAACCTTTTTACAGGTTTCGGTCTTTATCATAGGTTTAATTAACATGGGACCTGTGATTCATACAATACGGAAAAAATATGTATTTTTGTACACGCGTGCGTCCTAATACGAATATATATTGTACGGTAACATGGTTCTAAAGAGCATCTACGATTGAACGTATGAATTAGGTATAGAATAATATTATTTATTGACAACTTGTCATATTATTAGTATTCAGTAAAGTACTACTATAGAATGTCGAGTACAATAGAATCAAAATATATAGTATCAATTTTTTTTTAACTTTTTTGTGGCAACAAATAGATTGATATTTATTGAATCATTAAGCAGCTCATCCATGATTAATAAATTGACAATAATATTGTCAGTATAGGATATTGAAAATATCTTTAAAGGCTGCACTCTCACAGATTGACCATTAATTGACAACTTCTTTTTGTTGTTGTCTTGGATTGAGCCAATTTTTGCGTAAATGTCTGGAAACAAATGATACAAGATTGCGGACAAAAGATCAGATCGCAGTTTTTCATATTTACGTTCGATAATTCATGTTGTATGGCTAAAAGCGTTAATAACGCTTTAAGAAAAAACGGAATTTTCAACTGTTTCCCAAACAATTGAGATCAGTTCTATTATGAGCTATCTTATATGAATGAAATTTGAAGGCATTGATACCAAAGTCAGCTGATTCTGAGACAAAAACTAACAAAATGTCAAAACTGTCAATCTCTCTGAGAGGGCAGCTTTAATGTGAGTTGACAATATTGATGACTTGCGTGATCAATATAGTTACAAAATGAGAGAGCACAAATATTTATTGACAGCTTCTGAATATTATTGAAAAGTTTCTTACTACTTATATATAATGGTTAAATTTCAGAGTGCAAATCAATCAAAATATTTCGTAATATGATAAGCCTTTTAGTAGCTAAAATAACAATATTTGTAATTTTTATTGATTATTGATGAGCGGCTTAAGTCACCAGCGTTTTCTTGCAGAGTCTTCGAGTCTAAAAAGTTTCTTCAAACATCGTCTCATTCGAACGTTTAAACAAATGTATTTCTCAATGTGTTTTAATACATTTTAATCCAATGACCCGGTCAGACGTTTTCAAAGCAGTGTTTTAACAAGCAGAGATGACTTACAAAAACTATTTGAATAGTCGTTTCTTCTTATGTATATACATTATTGGAAATATAATGACATTTTAATTTAGACTGAAATTGAATACAAAATATTTGCTTCTCTTGGGTGGAAATTGACCATTTTCTGACTGTTTATTTGGATAAACATAATTTATTTGGAATATAAAAGTGGTAATAGAATGAAAGATCTCAAGGTCCTAATCTAACTATTGAAAAATAATATTATAATACAAAAAATTAATTGAATGGATTATAAACTATCTTTAAAAAAGTTTTTAAAAAGTTGGATTAACAGAATGGATTGTGAACAAAACTGGTTTGTTGTTTTTTACTTAAAATTAAAATTGGTTAATTAAGATTCAATTGTATGGATTCTATTTAAAAGTAAACAATTTAGTCTGTTGATAATACTTTTCGTAAAATTTTGTAATACCTATTTATCACAATTAATTGGCATATTTAAGCGCTTGCGGTATTTTTACAACTATTATGCATTTTCTTATACCATAATTAAACTAGTGGAATATAACTCCACACTGACGTCATTTTACCCTTCTAATTAAGTGCCAAACTTAAGTTTCCTCAAGTTAATGCATAGTTTGATAAGATTTACAATTTACGTTGTTCTTTATAAAATTAAGGGTTGTTGGGATAAGAGTGAGGTTGTGCACACATACACTAGTTTAAACCCCCAGTAAATTTACATTTTACTGACCGTAACAAGGCAATCTTACCTTTCAACCCTTGATAAACACCCCTAATTGTGTAACGTTCCGCTGTAGGCAGAATTAAGTTCATAGTACCTTGATGTACTTGGTTGGTAATATGCAAATTAGCATAACCCAGTCTCCCTGTGGATTGAGTATTTACTGTATATAAAGACTAGTCGATCCCTTCAGGGTTGAGTATGCTATTCTCTGAATGGATCTGTTGGCCTTGTTGGGCTTGCCATTACAGTTGCATTTATTATATATGTAGTGTGTTGTTTATGGAGTTTTGTTTTGTTGTTCCATGTTTCTGGTTTGTGACTGTTGTTTTTTTCTTTTCTGTTCGATGTCATTGGCATTGACCCTGTGCCATTGAACGGGACTAATTTTTAAACTTTTGACTACTGGTCTTGTTTCTGTAGTCTTTCATATAAATATGATATTGAAAAATGAATAAAACTTCATTTTGTGGGACAAATGTGTGGTGTGATAAAAAGAATCTTAGGTACCTTGACATTTAAAACAAAATTGATAAAATTCATTATAAATCAGGTTATCAACGGAAATCGGGTTATGAGAATGGGGGGGGGGGTGTTGGGCGGGTTGGCCAGCGGACGGGTGGGCAGGTGGTCGTCAGCCATTGTTTTCCAATCAATAACTTAAGCTAGCATTGATGGATAGTAATGCAAGTTGGTGTGTAGGTAGCTTTTGTAAGGAGCTAGCTTGGGATTGCTTTTGAAGGGGGTCAAGGTCACTGTTACTAAAATAAAAAAGTTCTGCCCAAAAACTTAAGTAAGAATTGATGGATAGTAATGAAAAATGGTGTTTAGGCAGCTTTGATATATAGAGGTAGCTTGGGATTGCTTTTGAGTGGGGCCAAATCAAGGTCAAGGTCACTGTTACTATAAATAGAAAAATTGTTTTCATTCAAAAACTTAGGTTAGAATTGATGGATAGTAATGCAAGTTGTTGTGTAGGTAGCTTTTGTGAAAAGCTAGCTTGGGATTGCTTTTGTGGGGGCCAAATCAAGGTCAAAGTCACTGTTACTAAAAATAGGAAATTTCTGAAAGCCCATATTAAAAACCTGGTTTCATCGCATTGTGGTGTAATTCTAGTTTGTTTATTGGTCCATATGTTTTTTTTCTTCCACTGCATCTTATGTAAGGTCCTATTATTATATTTGCATTTCTCATTATAGATCGCAGGGGAAATGATGCTTCAAGAAAAAATATCCTTGATAATATGGACATATGGAAAGTTTGCATGTCAACGGCTAATTTAAAGAGAATACTGTCAAACTCTCATGAAATGCAACCTTACAGACTGAATAAATGAATTAGCTTTGTGCATTTTTGTAAGGAAAGTTTTAGTTATACAACATTCTGATGCCAGCCAGTATGCAAGTCATTCTGATTCTAATGAGTTTGCATCAGTGCAAAGCATGTTATGGCTGCTTGGCGAATACCTTTGAGGCTTCTTAATGACTGCTGAACAACTTAGTTTGTCTTCATTAGTATGCATAAAGGGAGATAAAAATGCAATTAATAAAACAAAATATTGTCAATGACATAGCCAAGGCAGATCATGAAGTCCAAAATAGTTAAAGCAGAAAATAGTTATTGTAATAGGTAAACGCCCTCCCCCTAATGTGTATGTAAATGTTACTCCACCTCTTCCCTTGCTTATGTAAAACTCTTCAATTTTCTTCTAGAATCCTACGTAGCAAATAAATATGGAAGCGTCCATGGGCCACAGTGCATAATTTTTTGAATGACTTTCTCCTTCAATTATAACAAACTGAGTCCTAATTAGGACATACTTAGTCCTACTGAGGACAAATTGAGTCCTAATTAGGAGATACTAAAGACCTCATTAGGAGATACTAATTAGTCCATCTCGTAATAAGGAGATAATAATTAGTTATTATTAGGAGATAATTATTATCAAGTCCTAGTTATGAGATAGTAGTATCTTATAATCATTACTTTGTATCTCCTAATTAGGACTATAAGTATCATAAAAATCCTTTATCGGGGCACCTGGGATCTTATAATCATTACTTTGTATCTCCTAATTAGGACTATAAGTATCATAAGAATCCTTTATCGGGGCACCTGGGATCTTATAATCATTACTTTGTATCTCCTAATTAGGACTAAGTATCATAAGAATCCTTTATCGGGGCACCTGGGATCTTATAACCATTACTTTGTATCTCCTAATTAGGACTATATGTATCATAAGAATCCTTTATCGGGGCACCTGGGATCTTATAATCATTACTTTGTATCTCCTAATTAGGACTAAGTATCATAAGAATCCTTTATCGTGGCACCTGGGATCTTATAATCATTACTTTGTATCTCCTAATTAGGACTATAAGTATCATAAGAATCCTTTATCGTGGCACCTGGGATCTTATAATCATTACTTTGTATCTCCTAATTAGGACTAAGTATCATAAGAATCCTTTATCGTGGCACCTGGGATCTTATAATCATTACTTTATATCTCCTAATTAGGACTATAAGTATCATAAGAATCCTTTATCGGGGCACCTGGGATCTTATAATCATTACTTTGTATCTCCTAATTAGGACTATAAATATCATAAGAATCCTTTATCTGGGCCAATTTTTATATTTCTGAGAACAGTGTATCACCTTCTTCAGTCACTTAAGTATGCTGTAAATAGCTCCTTATACATCTAATGCCAGAAAGTGCAGTAGGCTTAAAGGGACAATAACACATATTTTACGTATTAATCCTTTTTTTAGCTTTTTTGAATGGGGCTACTTTAATCACTTTTATGAATAAACACAAAACAGCAACTGGATGAACTCAATTAAACAGAATTTAGTAAATTTAAGCTTAAAATGATTCAATTTTCAAGAACGTGTAACTCAGATGCTATTTAGTGAACTAGAACATTTTCTGACATGTTTATCAATAAATGTTAACAATTATATAGCTCAATTTCAAACATGTTCATACTTACAGTTTCACACTGTTCCAGGTATGAGTATGTTGCAAATGGGCAATGAATTATCAATGATCAAATCAAACTTTCTAATCTAGCTATTATTGGTTGTAACAAGATGTATTTTGAAACAGAATGTTTGGCTATGCTTATTTAGATTAACAAATAAAATCTTTAATGTTATATCTGACACTTGATCGCTTAGTATTCAGTGAATTTAAAATTGTGATCTTAATTTTAAGTAGCGACATTTTGTTGTACTCGGCTCTCATTCATAAGATGTTCCCTTTGTGGCCATCTTATCTAAGCCCATATGACAAAATAACATATGATCAAGATTTTTAGATAAATAGCATTTGTGTTGGTTATCTATATAATTTTTGATCCAAAAATCAAATAAATATGGAAAAAAAATGACCAAAAAAATTCTTCAGTTTCGAAGTAGTTAAGTTACATACATTTGTAACTACTCAGAAATTCTGAAGTGATCCTATGTGCATTGATAGAATATTTAGCAATTATAGTACAGACAGATTAAGCAAAAACTTTTAAAAGCTGAACTGTAAAAAGTACAAAATTAATGCAATTTGTGTTTAGAAACCTCTCTTTGATTTATTTCATAACTGTTCATTACTGCTGGAATAGGAATTTACATTCATCTTCATCGTCTATGTTTTCAGAATAATAATACATTCTGGATATTAAAACTGATGTCAGACATTAAATTGATAATGGATTGGTTCCATAAAAAGAACAAGATTTATTTTGTTGTTTCTTCAAGACTTCTCTTATATTTAAGACCTTTAAATTGTATCTGAAATTCACCACAGGACTAATTTCCCTCCATGTCTTTGAAGTGGGCTTATTGTTTTCTTTCTCGGCTTATAGATATTCATGAATGGCTTGTCTGTTTGTTCAACCCTCATTGTACTTTTAAAATTATGAACTTTACATCTGTCAATGGCAGAATTTAAGAAAGATATTCATGGAAGACTCGTTTGTTAAACCCTCATTGTACTTATAGAATTATGACCTTTATATGCGTCCTGGAGCTAGGCGTCCGAGTAAGATATTCATGGAAGACTTGTCTGTTTGTTAAACCCTCATTGTACTTATAGAATTATGACCTTTATATGCGTCCTGGAGCTAGGCGTCCAAGTAAGATATTCATGGAAGAGTTGTCTTTTTGTTACTGTCATTGTACTTATAAAAATGATAAACTTTATATGGGTCCTGGAGGTCTCCTGTTGAAGAGAGATATTCATGGAAGAATTAGCCTCATTGTAAATGATGAACCTTATTTGTTTCCTGGAAGCGTCCAAGAAAGTTATTCACGAAAGACTTGTCTGTTTGTTAGCCTCATTGTACTTATAAAATGATATACTTAATATGAGTCCTGGAGGTCTCCAAGAAAGATATTCATGGAAGACTAATGTCTGTTTGTTACTGTCATATTGTACTTTTAGAATGATGAACTTTATATGGGTCCTGGAGGTCTCCAAGAAAGATATTCATGGAAGACTAATGTCTGTTTGTTACTGTCATATTGTACTTTTAGAATGATGAACTTTATATGGGTCCTGGAGGTCTCCAAGAAAGATATTCATGGAAGACTAATGTCTGTTTGTTACTGTCATATTGTACTTTTAGAATGATGAACTTTATATGGGTCCTGGAGGTCTCCAAGAAAGATATTCATGGAAGACTAATGTCTGTTTGTTACTGTCATATTGTACTTTTAGAATGATGAACTTTATATGTCTCCAAGAAAAATATTCATGGAATAATTGGCTGTTTGTTAAACCCTCATTGTACTTATAAAATGATGAACTTTAAATAGGTCCTGGAGGTCCAAAAAAAATATTCATGGAGCTAGGCCTGTCTGTTTGTTACTGTCATTGTATTAATAAAATGATGAACTTTATAATGCTGTAGAGGCATCCTGGAAGATGCTATAAGGGAGGTGCCTTTACTAAGCTGCCTGCTGGACCTAACTAGATTTGTAGAACCATACTATGCAAGGGGCATCCGGGGGCATACACCTCTTTTGCATATCTAAGACTCAAAAACACTTTTTCTGAGAAGAATATGAATGCAATTGGACCTAGTGTGGAAAATACTTCAGTCAATTATCAATCTCATATCATGTGTCCACATTACTGCATGGTATTATTCAAAATTACTAATGTTTTTTACAACTTTTAAAGCACAATGATTTTCTTGTGTGTTATGTTCATCATTGCTCAAATTATTCTAAAACTTAATATTTCTGGATAAACAAAAACTAAAAAATAAGAAATATAACTCAATTACTCGTTTTGCACTAGATTTGGTTCATAAAAGTATTTACCAGGTTTTTTTATCAACATAATCAGTGGGAGAATGTGCTTTTAAAAAGAGTAAAACATATTAAGTTTTGTAGCAGTAGCTTTAATTTTGTTATGATAAAATGAGTCGAGACTGAGATTAAGATTTATATTGACTTAAGTTTTTTTGTTGATATTTGGGCCTAGACCATCAATGAAAAAATAACCCAGAAGAATTCCTTGTGTCAAAGAATAGCGGAGGTTTTCTTACATTAGAGTCCTGAACTTTTGTGTTCCTCAGCAATCAGTCCTTTGTGGGGGGATATCAATTCTCAGATTTGTTTGTTTATCAGAGTCTGTGAACAAACTGTTTAAGAAAAAAAATTTAAATACTTATATATCCAAATCATGAATCATGATCATGAGAAGCCAAAAGGCAAAAATTTGAAAACAGTTTGTTTGACGTTTGCAAATAGACACACAAAAATACCCAGGACCCGAACGTTTTTTAGCCTCTCTGGTGGTCTTGCATATTTTGTTTTAATTTTTTATAACATTAAGGGGTTAGAAGTTACACATAGGTGAAAGATTCCTAGAATATAGTCCTTTTCCCGGTTTCGGAAATGCTCCAGGGCCAGTATTCAATATTGATCTCATCCTTATTTTTAGACATGCCTCAGTGATTCCATTCAGCCTATTGGTCAACTATATAAATATACAGGCCAACCAAAACACTTAGTTTCTAATCTTGATTTTAAGTTCAATCTTGATAATGGAATACAGCCCCAGGAGTCATTTTTTCAAATTGTGTAAAAAGTAAGCTTTGCCCTGATCCTGATAAATTATTTTTTTCAGGCTAAAGGTTTATGAAGATTTCCTGCTTTCACCTATTGAAATTAAAAAAAAAAAAAAAGTTAAAAAATTACAACTGACCATACCTATCCATTTTTAAAAATATGGGTAGTGAAACACCAAACAAATTTTTAATTAATTGTGGCCTTGAATTGGTATTTTTTGGGGGGTGAGGCTTTTAATAAAATATCTAAATGAAGTTTAATCCTGACATTTATAAATTGCAGGTGTGTATTTCTATGGGCGTAGGATTTCTATTACTGCAGGATTTGTCTGGGAGATAATTGAGTTCATGGTATTTCAAGCTTCATTTGCATGAGATTTTTAAAAGGGATTGATGCCAGTCTTTAAATCAGGCTTCTTAAAACTAATCTTAAATATTTTTATTATATGCTTTCTGGTGGTTTATAGAGTTTTATCAGTGAAATAAAATTGATATTTCACTGAAAATATCAAATATTATTTTGTATAGCCCTGGTCGCACCAAAATTCAAATTTGATGCAACCCCTTTGCAACTAATTTTATATGCGACGGACTGGGGATCACTGAGAATTGCACAACTACTTATGCCCATATTTGGAAAAACGGTTCACTCTTTACAGAAGACCTAGTAGCTTCCTCAGTGAAACCTTGCCGAGATCAACCTCTCTGCAGAGATTGTCTTTTTTTTTCATCTCAAGGAGGTTGCATTGCAGTTGCAATGTGGGTGTGAGTACAGGGGCTTCAGCAGACATTGGATAGGAGGAGAGTGGGATTTCAATGCTTTGCTTTTTATGCTCCCGAAGGTGGGCATATTAAAATCGCACCGTCCGTCCGTCCGTCCGTCCGTCCGGCTCTATAACTTTTCCTTGTATGGACAGATAAATAATGCTACAATTGAGGATTCATTTCTTGTTGTTTTGTATGGTGAGGAAACTCATTTCTTTCCTGTTAAAATGTTTTGGAATAAAATATTTCTGTGCATTTTTATAGAAGTAATTAAATGAATACAGTAGTACCTCTGAAGTACCATTACAAATATAAACACGCATTGATAATTTTCAGCAAAAGATAAAACTGTCATAGCTCCTGTTTATTCTGTTCTGTTCAATCCTTTTGATACACTCATAAAAATTGTCACAAATATTAGCAGTAATACAGATAAATTCATTTATTATCCCCTGCCGAAAGGCGAATGGGATATAGTAATGGTTACTAAGGTGTATGTGTGTGTGTGTGTGTGTCCAGGCAATCTTGTCTGGAGCATAACATAAGTCTTTGAAGTATTGACTTCAAACTTCATATACAGATAGATATCATTGACAAGAAGTACAAAGGATCCAGTATTCCAGTATGTTTTTAGTTATTTCCCTTTGTTGATTTTCATGGTTATCTTTTGTCATAAGGCGGAGTTTATACTGTTTTCAATTAGGCAGGGTTTATGACTGTCTGTGACTGTTCTTGTTTCTCTTGCCTTGCTGTAAGCCTGAACAAAAATTGTTCTAACATGTTTCACAGAGATTTTTGGTTTTTGTCTGCAAATAAGCTCTCCTTTCAGAATGGTAATAAGTTGAATGGGCGTTACCATATGCTATTCATTTATACTGCTTGTTGCTATTTATTGAACATTGTTCTTGATCACATGGTACAAAACAGTTCTCTAGCGGATCAAAGGGGGTGGGGGGCACCGGGCGACATTTCAATATAGGTGAAAAAAGAGTAGTAGAATATGCCCAAAATGCAACATTTTGTATTAGAACTTGTAATAATTTTCTTTGGGGAGTAGCCTTAAAATCCCCTGCCAGCACTTGTAACCAAATACATTTTGATTCGGAGGGAGCGGAGCAAGTCGAAAGGTTATGCCCCCCTCTAACATCGAATCCTGGATCTTCCCCTGCAGTAACATCTCCCTACACCCTCATGATTGAATTATACACTCATGTTAAAGCCCTGCTGACTAATCTCAATACCTTTGCATGTGGGTGCCATTAACATTACTAAGTCAACAGAAAGGCTTCTAAATGAACAAATGAACAAGACAGAGTTATTGTTCTTTTTTTATTTTCAAGCTTCAATGGTACCTTTTCTTGAAGTTAGATTAATGGTTCTTAACCCTTTGCATGCTGGATAAATTGTCGTCTGCTCAAAAATGTCGTCTGGTTTATTCTAAAGGGCTTGGTGCTGTTAGCTTGGAAAAATGGCCTATCATAGATTTTCACGATATTTACCATGATGAAAGTGCATTCCCTTCACATAATGGGCATGTGTTTTTTTAATGAATCGGACTATTATTAATTAAGATATGATTAAATTACAAGACCAATCAAATGTCAAAAAAAAGCCGACGTCGACGTCTTTTCGCGTATGGTTTTATCGTTGACGTTGAAACGTCGTACTAAATGCATGTCAAAACTAGAGTTAATAATTGATTAATATAATATTTTACCATCTACCATCGGCTTGTGCATAAACTGCTGTTAATGAAATTAATAAAATATCAACACGCACGTACTCGTTGCAGTACGTGCGTGAAATATAATTGAGTGCGCTAAATCGCTTATAATATAAAAGAGATAATACTACATGCGTTCGTAGAAAAGACAAACTTTTGAAAAAAACCTTTATGATTTTTACTTAGATTACTACAAAGGTGTTTAATTCAACCATTATTGTTATTATAATTTGATCGCATAAGTTTATATCGTGATCCACCAAGCAACATTTTATAAATGGCGCGTAGACATTTCCACGTGCTTTATGCGCGTTCCGTACCTGAACGTAACTACTCGGTCATTTTAGTAACACGTTTGACCGTAAACCAAGTAATCAAACGCATGGGCGCTTGAGGATTTCACGTTGGGAGCAGGTGGCAATTTGGGCGTAAATTACGTGAGCAACTTTATGGCATGTGTCCGTCCATTTGAACAATAATTTATATGTAAGTTTTATAAGTATATTAGCTACATTTAGTCTGACGTTGTTAATTTAGAACTGCGTATTATAAAAATTAGTCTTCACCCGAAATTCTACGTTATTGACGACATGTTTATTATAATGAAAACTTGAAGCTTTACGATTGTAAACAATGAGGGCGTACACCCCCACCCCAACCCTACCACCAACCACTTCTCGTTTCGCTAGGAGTACATAGGAATATAACGTGTTTTCATTTGCGGGTGCACCCCCCCCCCCCCCCCCCCACACACACACACACACACACACAAACAGCCTGCCTGTGCGAACGTACATGAGTACTAGTTTAATAATGCATATCAAACTTCATTAAACATTTTATAAAATGTACGACGATCAGATATGTACATAACTGATTTGGTATTGGGAGCTGTTTCAACTATAACGGTCGTTGCAGTAGATATACTGTAATTAATTGAATTGTAATTGTTGCGGGCATAAACTACTAAATAGACACAGCAAATCTTGTGTGTTATGTGTTATCGATGTATTTATTATTTAACGTATTGTTAATATCTTTTTAAAGAATTATACACTTCGATCTTGAATTATAAAATAAACAGACAGTCCTAAGTATTTTCTTTAATAGCGACTAGTTGAACATTTAAAAACTTAATGATTGAAAATAAACCAGTTTTACCCGTTTCGCCATTTATACAGTACAGGTTTTTGATGGAGATGGAACAGTAACAGTTGAATGTTGAACAGCTATATTGTACGGCTCAGCCCTAAACGTGGGTAGCTAAAATCAATAATAACAAACATATAAGTTGAGTACATTCTAACCTTCAATAAACAACACATAGTTAATACTTTATTACTCCCCCTTGACGTAACTTTTCCATGACACCTTATGTAAACAATGGCATTTGACAGTCACCACGCAGACAACTTTTGCAAAATTAATACAATCGGCATGCAGTAAACTTTACATATTATATATTTCTGCACAGGTAATGAAATATATATTTGTAATATATAGAAAAGTAAAAGTTTATGGCTTGCGCATACCTTTTATTTCTTGAAATACTGTCGATGTAACCGATTTTCGCGACTTTCGTGTACTTTGCGATTGATGATGTCATAAATATGACGTCATGCATGGTCGTATAGCAAAAAATGCATGAGTTTATTTTCGCAACATAATTGGGAATTATTTAAAACAAACTAATTATATATTTAAAAAAACATTTGTTTTTCATTATTTGAAGCTCAGAATTTATGTTAGTTTAGGCCATTTTACATAACAAACCACACCAAGCCCTTTCTTTCAATTTACTTAAAACTTTGGGCATATATTGACTGAGTGGCAAACAGCTTGGAACCTGACCAGGCGCTAAGCATAATCTCCAAAATGTTTTACAGTTATTACAGGTGTAGAAAATATGTCACATGCTTAAGAAAGTATGCATCCAGTCCAGAGATCAAACAAGGGACCCCCTGCCTGCAAGTCAGGTTCTCCACTAGCTGACAAACTAAGCCAAATAACTCACAAATTCTTACCTGTGCATGAGGCAACAGCTGTATATGTGAATAATATAATTATGTTTTCTGTTAATTATCGTTTCAGGAGGTTGCAGTGAACATTCGCTCCCAGAGACCCGTCTGTCATGTCAGCCCGCATGCAACATACCGGGCTCGTACTGTAACGACACAAACACGTGCGTGTGTAAACCCCGTCATAAACCCGGATACAACAGGCTTCATGTGCTTGTCGAGTGTATAAGGATGGATAACACAACCATAGCCTCACCCGTACCGAATTCAGTTACACTCCCAAGTAAGCTTTTGTTTAACTCTTAAATATTGTGGTAAATTATAACAGACAATATAAGCTTGCTTTAAGCCATAGCTTGGGTGTCATCTTTATCTTTATCGTTTGTTAGTGCTTGGAAGCAATGAACATGAAACTTGGTACATAATTATGTTATTAATGAAAATAATATATAGATAAATAAGTGCAGCAAGTCCTCTAACTCTAGTTGACTTAACTTGATGAGTTATGGCCCTTTAGGTGTTAAAACTGAAATATAAGCAAAACATTGGCTTCGGTTTTTGGTTCTATTGCGACTTATTTCGGCAAACTGAATGCAAGATGAAATGATGGTTTAATAGGAAATAACCCCATGGCCAAGTACAAATAGTGTTGTCATATTTATTTGCTTGTTCACTCTTATTATCATTTTTTTAGGTACAAAGTATTCAGCCAAACATCCAATTCTGTATTCAATTAAGTTTCTTTTATCCATTCATTCATTAGTTGGGCTCAATTGTCGACAAGTATTGAGGACTCCCTACGGGAAGTTGGCTTTTTCATGGAAGCTTTATTAATTCTATGAATAGCTATGCACGAAATCATCTCAGAACATTTACATATACCATAATCTTTCACTAGTATTTTCCGGAGTTTCCTGCCCATTATTGTCCTGTATTTCTAGGACAGGAAATCCTTAGAAAGATTGAAGTATTTATGGAATGTGTTCTTAAAGTAAGCTTTTAGCTTAGGCTTTTGTTTCTGAAAAAAATAAATAATAATGAACACATCATATTGTTTAAATCATACTGTATCAGCACGGAGCGATAAAATTGTCTGGGAACTGTATGTTTTTGTCATGTTTTTGAGCTATTTCTGAGGACAAGGACCTGTTTTGCAAAGTAATCTTGTTGTCAATCACTTTTCATATGTCATTTCAAAGAACAGAATGTATTAAAGTTTCGCCTGCGGCATATGGGCAAACAGGCAGGCAGGCAGACAGGTTTTAGATCCCAGTATTTTGTCTGACCAAAAAGTTCTGAAGTATTTATCTAACCATCAACACTTGGTCAGAATGTGTATGGGTAGAATATCTTGGTCAGGTTTGATAATAAGCCATGCCACCTCAGTCACTCCAGAGGTATGACCCTTGAATTAGCAAACACTGTATTTACAGTGTCCACTATCTAAACTTGGCTAACGTACAACCTGTTATCATCAAACTTGGTCTCCTAAAAATGTGATAGTTTTTTTTACAACAGTTGAGGCTCTAATGTTTAGTTTGACAACATTGAAACAAATAAAAATGCATATCAAAAATAGCTTATTAATGGATAAACCAATCCTTTCACAGCCTTGGACTAACAACTAATGGACTGTTGAGGCTTATTTCTTGATATTCAGCTGCATGATCAATTGTAAAAAAACTGGATAAGTTATCCACAGGTTTTTATGCCCCCACAAAGTGGCGGCATATAGGGTTGCCCTTGTCCGTACGTACGTACGTATATATGTACGTACGTCCCGAAGATTGTTTCCGATCTAATTCTTGAAAACCGTTTGTCCAATCCTCACCAAACTTTAAACACATGTTTGTGACCATAATATCTTGATCAAGTTCGATAGTCATGGAAATCGCTTTAGTCATTTAGGAGTTACGGCCCTTTTTTGCCAAAAATTCCCGAAGATTGTTTCCAATCTAATTCTTGAAAACCGTTTGTCCAATCCTCACCAAACTTTAAACACATGTTTGTGACCATAATATCTTGATCAAGTTCGATAGTCATGGAAATCGCTTTAGTCATTTAGGAGTTATGGCCCTTTTTTGCCAAAAATACTTCAAAAATATATGTTTCCAATCTAATTCTTGAAAAGTATGTGTCCAATCCTCACCAAACTTTACATACATGATTGTGACCATAATATCTTGATCAAGTTCGATAGCCATGGAAATCGCTTTTGTCATTTAGGAGTTACGGCCCTTTATTTGCAAAAAAAGACTTGAAAAATACGTCCCGAAGATTGTTTCCGATCTAATTCTTGAAAACTGTTTGTCCAATCCTCACCAAACTTTTAACACATGTTTGTGACCATAATATCTTGATCAAGTTCGATAGCCATGGAAATCGCTTTAATCATTTAGGAGTTAGGGCCCTCAGATTATCCTGAATAATCATTATGGCTTATTTTCTGTGACAAAAAATCGAAGTGGGGGCATCCGTGTCCTATGGACACATTTCTAGTTTATAGGCAAGTTTGAACACTAAAACAACTTGATTGGACAACATTCATCATTGGAGAAATATTGACCAATCAATAAACACTTAGACTAAATTTAACCAAACCAAAGAACAAACCAGTTTAAACAATTGAGCGTAAATTACCATCTGGTATAAATTGTATATTTCAAATTCCGAATTTCTTTTTTTTTTAAAATATATAACTGATACTGGTATTCATTAATAACTGCTAATAAAATATTACTAGAAATATCAAGACTTGACAGTAATGTGATACGGACATTTGAAAATAACAACAAAAAACAAAACTCTCTACAACAACGCATTCAGGAACTTGTGTACCTATAGCCTAGATACACATGAAATGCATACAATAATAGACATGAAAATTTTCATCGAAGCATTTGTATTCAAGAAAGAGATATATATTCGGGATTATGAATAGAGAAAAATGATAACATAAACAATCAATATATTAAAAACACTGAATTATTTTTTAAAGATATAATGCATAAACTTATGGTTAGAACATACAGCCATGGCGAAATGGATTTGGACTTGGATAATTGATTTATTTCTTATATTGACTACATAAATCAAGACAATAAAACGCAAATTATGTTTTTAAATGTTGAAAATATCATATCCTGAAATTACCTCTTAAAGGTCATCTGGGGTTCATACCATTATATCAAACTGTTATAAGAATTGATACGAACAATTTGATTCCTGAACCATCGAGGCCAATATGATCATTTTAATTTACCAACGGTAAAACTATACAGTATGGATGTTATTCAATATTGTTTAAGCTATAACATTTGTTTTGTTTTCCTCTTCTAACAACAACCCACTGAAGACAATTCATTACCTTAAACCATTTCTTTTACTGATAAACCATGCATGTTTATTCCTGTATGCACTCTTAGTCAGCAAAACACAAAATGACTTAACCTCGACAAAAACAATGTAAAAAATGTTTCATATGTTTTTGTAATAAACCATACTTAAATACATGCAGCCCTGAATGTAAGCTTGATCAGAAACACATACTACTTTTCTTAATTCACAAACAGGTAAACTACACACGTGCTCTAGAATTTTCAGATATAAAATCGACATAATATAATATTTTACACCAGAACCAACCATACACATGTTCCTTTTAAGACTGTGGTTTAACTAGCTATGGTCAGTTTTGATGAGCTTTAAATAAACTCGTTCATATACATATATTCGAAAGGAGAAGAACCTTCTCCGCTCACACACTAATTATGCATGAAAACAGTGGACAAGGCAATACATATACATACATGCATTGGAAAGAGTCAAGCCTGATTGCACCACATTTATATAACACCTGAGGCATCTTTCCCTGATCCTTTGCTTACGGGATTAACAAAAGGTAAAATAAAACCTACCTAGTAGTAAAACGATCTTAATATGAATAAAATATCAATAATTAAGTTAAGTTGTTAAATATTTGGTGATATCTGCACACTCAACATTTTGCCATAATTCCGGATTATTTGTGCAGATTTTCCTTAGTAAATGACCATTGTTATTCTAAGAGTATGTTAAATGTCAAAAATATCGCAAATGCACCATTTCCCATACTGGCCAAAGCTGCTATGAAGTTTCATGAGTAAAGGTGCAGTACTTTTGGAGCAACATACGACACAGGATTTTTCAGACCTTTTTTTACTTATTCAAACTCAATATTCTTAAAAAATATGTTGGGTATACTCATAACATCCAAGTACGTTGTCTGTCTATGTGTCATATTGTTATATGCCCATCAGTTGAAGAATTGGTAAGACATTCTACGATGTATTAATGTACATACTTGTTTATATCATTTATACCCTATATTCTGAAATGAATCATTTTTATGGCGACACAACAAACACAAATATTTATATTTTTACACAAAAATTACGCATTTAAACACTTTTTCTCTTAAGGAACATTTTACATATCCAAAAGCCAAGTAACTATGCAAACAAGTGGGCTTAACCTGACTTCAATTATGAGAATTGTCATCCAAACGTTTTGTAAGTACTTTTAAAAGATCAAAACAATATCGAAATTTGGTTATCTTGCTTGATTATTTTCTTTTGCATTTAAATAAAAACTTCATAGCACATGCCTCTTATAAGACAAAACCAAATCAGAGCTAGCATATCGAAGTCTATGTTTCATTACCCATCTTATTGTTGGAAAAGGACACCTGTTTCCCAATATCTATTCTAACTCCTTGGATTAGTTTTTACCATATTACAATAATATACAAAACAGATCATGATAGTAGTGTATTGCACAATATTTTGGCATTCCAAGAACATCAAAGACTGATTTGTAAGTGAATATAATACCTTAATCCGGTCTAAGTATTCCCGGTAAAGTCGGCAACTTAAGTTGTAACATTGCATAATTAAAAACAAATGATTAACGTCAGAAAGCGTAGTATGTCTTGCTAACCTGTAAATAAAACCTGGACAAATTGTCTGGTGTTTTGGCAACGTAATCGTTTTGTCAGCCAGAATATCTGAACAGTGTTTTTTTCATCCTTCAAATGATTTCTTTCCACAATATGAGTGATTTACATATTTACTTAAATACACGATTTTATTGGTCCATAGTTATGGATCCGAAATAAATGCAAAACACTGTACATAACAATGCACTGACATATAGCATTATCTCACGAAAAATATGCATTAATGTCTCAACAATTGGAGTGTATTAAGGAGCTGATGGACATTTTCATAAAAAGCCTACCGCTGTACGTAATGTCATTTCATCTAATTAGTATGAAAGAAACATAACAAAAATACTAATATGATTTCCAGAAAATGATGCATTTATGTCTTCACAATTTCGGTAGTTTTATGGGACTGGTGGATCATACAGCTGTATGGCATGTGGTTTGCATCTAAGGGGCTCAACTACTGGACGAAACTGTAGAAATATTGCAATAACATTATTTACAAACAAAACCATGGCATAACGGGTGAAAACGTTTGCCATTTTTGTCAGAATTGCATGGGATATATTGCAATGACATAATTTATTTACAAACGAAGCCATTGCCTAACGAGTGCAAACGCTTTCCAGTTGTTTGTCAGTAGTTCAAGGGACATAACTAAACAACTATTTAAGTCAATTATTGGCATTGATGATGTCGATTAAAGAAGATTTAACGACCACCGTATGCTAGAAGACAAAACATCCACAGCGATCCAAAGAAAACTGATTCTGTTCCACAAGCATCCATGGACAATTGAAAGAAAATCTTATATAATAACAACATACAGTCGATAACCCAGATTTCTGATCCAATAAAAACAGACTTTGTTTCTCAATAAATAAGAAACACAGCTAATACATAACATTCAACAGGTAAATGAAAAATGTTAACTTTCCCAATAAAATAAAAGAATGTGTTTAAAATCAGGGTGGCAATTAGATCTACTGTCAAGCCAAATTCATGAATAGGCATAAGAATATAATACGTTTATTTCCGGTTGCATGCAAAATAATGGGGTAGACAGGTCGGAAAATCTTCGTTCTTTCTCTTTTGCCAAATTGATTCGCAAGATTTTGTTTTAACAAAAACAATGATATATTTTTACTAACAGGATAAGCTTCACTGGTTTTAGTCATTGCCCAAAATACTTCCTGTTTAAAAGAAAGAAATTAAAGAAATAATAAAAACAAATATTTCTCGAGGCAATAAAAAGGTTTCGGTTCGGGGCAAAAAGCAGGGTATGTCGGGTAACCAAAACTATTTTTTACGCCTGTAAACATCAAGGTTTTACAATTTGTATTTCAGCCAGCACTAGTACAAGTTGTGTTCGAACAAGCAGTCTCAATCAGCTTTCATACTTGACGTATGAAGTGCTTACATTGAAAAATCTCTCCTCTTAAAGATATGTAGGAACTGTGGCGATGGATCAAAAAAAGAAAGATATTGATGCTGATGTTATAAAAAGACTGTCCCCATTTTGCAAGTTTCTATGTAACTAAAATATTTATTATCATGAAAGTTATTTCATTTTCACACTTTGTTACCTTTTCTTATTATATATCGTTTGGTGAAATTTAGCTTACATAAACTATTAGTTGTACTCACGGGATTTCAATGTAGTTTCCGAAATTCAGTCCCAGTTTCCCTTTACATTAATAATAGTGTTATGAATTATGCAAACCACATGAAAATGTTGAATGTAATGAATATTCATTAATCTTAAAATGATTAAGACTGGGATTTTACAACAATGGTCCAACCATGATAAATAACAATATTCAATATGCAAAACCTCATGTTGCATTTCAATGACTGAATTATTTTGAAATAGTTATTTATTACCACAGGTTAGCTATTAGGTTGCACATTAATTGAATATTAAAGTGCCAAGCTGACAAACAAATATTTTAATCATCTTAACATAAAATTTTATTTGTGTGTTTTGTGTGCGAGTTCTAAAGGTGGTGTGACATTTCAATCAGAAGATCACGGCATCGGCCTATTAACTGCCACTGAGTAACAACGTGATATTGCATGTCTGTCATTGATGACATGCAATATGTTTTATTATCAATTTTCCCCATAGTTAATGTTGACATAATTGTGCGAAATGCCAAAGCCGGCTGACATTACAAAATCTTGTTTTGCCTGTACTTGGCTTTTTACTATATGACACTGTTTGGTCCTTTACATTTTCTTCAAGACTTTAAAACTATTCTGGTTCTTCAGATATTCCTTAAATTTGGTTATGAAACAGGCCAGATTATTTTCAATAATCATTTCACGAATTCTGTTCGTAATGGCGAACAGGGTATATCTTAAACGCCTCAATCTGTTGTTGTTTTTCAATCAAACAAGGGACATTACTCGATCGTAATTAACGGTAGGGTTATGGATCTTGCTTTGTAAATGTAACATTATGAGCATATTCTGCATCTTATTTGGGTAAATTGATCAGTTCTTTAGTCATGACAAATTGTTTGCATAACGACAGCGACAAAGTCCGTGACGCCAACGACAACAAGAACAACAACACTATGACTACCTCAATGTGTTTTGCAACAGTTTAGACAATGTCTTAGAATACTCATTAATAGTTCTTGATTGTTTGTATGGGATCAAAAAAAATACCCATTAATTAGCTTTAGAGACCTTAAATGAAATGTTCAGAAGCATATTTAGCGCTGGACGTATGGATTAGCCTTAAATACCCACTGTTTAAAGCTGCAATGCATACACATTTGGTTCGTTGGTAAATGTAATATTATATGTGATACCGCCTTAATAGCATCATCAAATCCCAAATCAAACTTAAATGGGATATTCACCAATGAAGTTAATACACATCATAAAGTATCGGCGTGTGTGGTATACTCATGAAAACTAATAATTTATTATTTGTGACGATGTAAAACAAAAAATGTTTTTAAAATGCACTTGAATGAATATCACAGATCTAAACATGAATGGATTGATGAAAAACGATCTTATATACATTTCATTTAAAAAGCTGAAGAAAAATATATATGGTAATAAGAATTTTACCAAAAAGAGTATTATATCTGTATTACCTTTGAACAATAAACTTGTTGAAAGAAGTTTCATGTAGAAGTGTTATTCCAATTGGAATACCTTCAGACGAATTAAATCATAAAAAACACACACAGAGCGTTTGCAGGCAGTATAGATAAAAATGAAAGTGTGTTGTTTGTTGAGTTTTGTGCTGTTGTTTCATGTTTCTGGTTTGTGATTGTTTGTTTTTGTGTTCTATGTATTTGGCGTTGATCCTGGGCCATTAAACCGGGGTTAATGTTTAAACTTTCGACTACTGTACTTGTGTCTGGAGTTTTTCATATAAATATTAATTGTAAAAGTAATCGGTGAAGCTCTATCAATACTAGAAATGTTTGCAATAATTATACATGTGATATTATATTTTTGTTTTCAAATGTAAAACATTTAACATTCATTTATGTTTTCAGTTATTCAAAAACTGGTTAAGTTATATAAATTTCAAGGTTTTATTTGCTAAAAGAAAAAATAAACTTAAAAAGCTACTACTTTTATAAGTTTTGTAATCATGTTAAAATCTACTCGTTCAAATATTATCATCATCATCATCATCATCATCATCATTGAAAACAGATCTTCCCTCTAAGGTTATCTATCTTGAGGTTAAAGGGTTAAAACAAAATTAGGGGTTATAACTGTAATAACTAATTGTCAATCCTTTGTCATAAAAACAAGGACTATTATTCCGTTCATAGTTTAATAGTGCGCGAGGAAAATTACCAGTTGCACAACTAAAGACTGACCGGAGTAAATTATCAGTTGGACAACGAAAAAGTGCCCCGGGAAAATTACCAGTTGCACAACTAAAGGGTCATCGGGGCAAATTACCAGTTGCATAACTAAAGATTGACCGGAGCAAATTACCAGTTGCATAACTAAAGGGTCATCGGGGCAAATTACCAGTTGCATAACTAAAGGGTCATCGGGCCAAATTACCAGTTGCATAACAAAAGGGTCATCGGGGCAAATTACCAGTTGCATAACTAAAAGGTCATCGGGGCAAATTACCAGTTGCATAACTAAAGGGTCATCGGGGCAAATTACCAGTTGCATAACTAAAGGGTCATCGAGGCTAATTACCAGTTGCACAATTAAAGGGTCATCGGGACAAATTACCAGTTGCATAACTAAGGGGTGATCGGGGCAAATCACCAGTTGCACAACTAAAGGGTGATCGGGGCAAATTAACAGTTGCACAACTAAAGGGTGATCGGGGCAAATTACCAGTTGCATAACTAAAGGGTGATCGGGGCAAATTACCAGTTGCACAACTAAAGGGTGATCGGGGCAAATTACCAGTTGCATAACTAAAGATTGACCGGAGCAAATTACCAGTTGCACAACTAAAGGGTGATCGGGGCAAATTACCAGTTGCATAACTAAAGGGTGATCGGGGCAAATTACCAGTTGCACAACTAAAGGGTGATCGGGGCAAATTACCAGTTGCACAACTAAAGGGTGATCGGGGCAAATTACCAGTAGCACAACTAAAGAGTGTCCGGAGCAAATAACCAGTTGCACAACTAAAGGGTGATCGGGGCAAATAACCAGTTGCACAACTAAAGGGTGATCGGGGCAAATTACCAGTAGCACAACTAAAGAGTGCCCGGAGCAAATTACCAGTTGCACAACTAAAGAGTGACCGGAGTTTTACGTAAATGATAAAGATTCGATTTATATAAGTTCGTATTGTATAAACAAGTTATGTAACAAGATTGTTTAATTACAACGGTATTATCCAGTGAATGTAATCTTACTATAGTTCATGTGTCATATACAAAAATAATGTTCATAATTTATTTTATATTTTACTAATTAATATATTTATCGTACTACAGGTATACTGGTTTATAAGGCCCTGCTCGACCCTCCAAAAAAACTGCATGGGTGCACAAAATCTTCATGCCGGGGAAATAAATCATTTGTGTCTCCTTATCGAGAGAGAACTGGAGTATTCTTACTTGCCCTGTTAGTGCTTAATTAAGTGCACTGAGTCGATCCTTTCAGAACTATCGTGATGGAAAAACACTTTCGCCACAATCATGAGCATATTTAGTGCAATTATTACGTTGCGAAACGGCTCATTTAAAGATAAGAAAATGAACAGTCATAAATATCGCCTAATTTGGGTCTTTACTACTAGTCACCAAAAGATGTTTGGTGAGAGCGCATTAAGAGCGCTCCTCACGGTTGCCTCCCTCGTCGGAGGAGCCGTCGGAGCCGGAAACCGGGATGGCGTCAACCCGCGACAAGTTTGCAATCCGTCCACTGGAAACGAGACAGCTTACGATTTTCAATTTTTCAACGTCTACAACAATGAAACGTTCGATATGGCCCAGTTCCGTGGCAAGTTGACGCTCGCCGTCAACGTGGCGACGTACTGAGGCAAGGTTTTCCAGTACCATGGATTGAATGCACTCCAATCCCAACATGGTGCTGAAGGTTTTCAGGTCGTTGGCTTTCCGTGTAGTCAGTTTCACAATGTGAGTACAAAATATTTTCTGTACGTAAATAATTTGTTTTCAATATCTTTTCTCCTACCTCAGATAAATAGATCCATTAATTTAATTAAGCTAGAAATTCTTATCTTGCCCATGGGCGAAGATAAAATGCCCGTATGGAACTTCTTTTAATGGTCACCACATTGTAATTACCTCCCTTGTTGAAGACTGTCGTCTGTAGCGTCTGTTTGAAGCGCATCATGGAAACCTTGCCTTGTGGCAATATTTTGAACGCTAGTTAATTATTTCTCGCTTAAAATGCCACCAGAAAACAGTTTTCACGCACGTTTCAAGAAATAATGCTTTACTCTTCTTAGAACTATTTAAAGACCGATCAGACAATTTACATACTCTGAATCACTGCGCGAATATCCATGACAACCACGAATTATCGCATATCCATACGCAATTATTTTCACTAAGCACAAAAGAGTTCCAGCAAAAAATACATCTTTACTCAATTTTGTTTAACTGTGGTGGGAGTATAAGCATCTTCCATGGCCGAGAGTGTAAGATAGGTTCATCCCGACCCGAGCGTAGGGTGTTTTGCGGAAACGAGGTTTATCGAGTGGAAGATACTTATAATCTACAACGTCACTTTTAACAATCAACTGCGATATTGTATATACCTAATGTGACAAAATACTGATTATTTATGGACTACTAGTAACCCATTTGATACGAAAGAATCACTCAACACCGTATTGGTAGCGTCTACCAAATAATTGGCCGAATTTTGGTAGTCACTGCCCAAACTCGTACCACCATTTTGATATGTCACCAAATTTCGGTCGATATGGTTACTCTGACCGAGAAAACAGTAGTACTATCATGGGATGGATTTGAGAAAACAACAACAATCAAGACAACACGGGTGGCAGCGATGGCGGGTCTCTGAATCCCCAAATTCCCTGACACGGCATCGGGAGCCCGCCTTAAAGTCATGTGACAGGCAGAATTGAGTTCCTGATTCCGCAGGCCCATCGAGATACGGCATCTGGCTGACGGGAAGATAAGTTCATTGCCACCAAATACCATAATCATAAATGTTAGCCACTAAATGGAGTCCATAACGCTAAATCCCCAGCTCCCTGTTCCCAGTAAGAGTCCCTCTTGACGGTTGATGGGATGACGAAAGGAATCATCTCCATGATGCCAGAGAACGGCTTCGTGCAAGTCCCCAAGCATATATATCACTAACCGATTCAGTACTCATATCTTTTGTTTTAAAAGTAACTTATTATTTCTGTTTCCAGCAAGAGCCCGCCTGGAATGGAGTGGAGCTGATGAACGGTATCAACCACGTGCGGCCCGGGAACGGCTTCGTGCCGAACTTCCCGCTCACGTGGAAGATTCAGGTCAACGGCCAGAGCGAGCACCCCATGTACACGTACCTAAAGGTCAGGATTTGGCATTGTTTGTGTTAGGCCATACCAAATCGTTTCTATGTTTAGCGTCCGCGAACGAATAAGTTTTGGGCTTACCGATCGAAAAGAATACTCATTTCATGTTCAATATCTTGCCGAATATGTTTCAATTTCCTTGTCTATAATTCCAACTCCAAAATACAAGTGTAAGCAACCCTCTTCAATCTGCGTACACGTACTCTTGGCATTTGATATCAGAAAATGGTGCATTCTGTGTGATTCCCACGATTAACAAAACTAAATACAAGTGTTTTATACTCATTTTGCAGTTGAAATACATCCAACAATTAAGAATTGACTAAGGAGGAAAACGTGAATATAAGCTACATAGAATGTCACACATTTCGTATTCGTTTTTTTTTTGTCTCGAGGGATCATTTGTTGTTGTTGTTTTTTTCAGGATATCTCGAAAGGTTTTCGTACTATTAAAGCCTTGACACTTAACTTAAGAACGATTTGGTATGTTAAGTTGTTCTTATCATATGGGCCTATCACGTGGCAAGTATATAAAGCGAAATGAATGTGACCTTGTATCCCAATCTCATATGACCTTTTTGGTAGGACTAGCTTGATGTCACGAGAAAACTGCGTATGGTCTTATCTTGAAGTTTGAAAGTAGCGTGACTTGCAGAAATAAAATAGAACACTCTTAATTAAGGCGACTTTAAATTATTTGCTAGATTTTCATCCCCGCCCTCCTCCTCTTGTTTACGCCGCCCTTTAAATTTTATTGGCACATATACTGAAAATGTTTAACTGGGATCTGTATTTGGGTATCGGTCGAGTACTTCCGGGAGTGGCGTTTATTCATACCTAATGCACCAGTCAATTGTAACCACGCCACCCCCCTCCCCCAGGTCCGGGGGTATACCGGGGATAGCCTGGGAAATGGGCCGTGTTTTTACCTTTAAGGTGGCCTCGCGGTGTCGGGTGGATGCGGTGGTTTTGTCTTCGCTTAAAATATAGTGGGGAATGGGCCTTACCTAGGGTTCCTGGGGTGCGGGGGCATTTGGCGGGGATTTTACCATTTGTTCGTCCCCGCAGAGCGGGGATTTTAGCCGGGATTGGCTGGACCGAAAGTCAAAGTCCTCGCTATTCCCCGGATCTGGGGGGGGGGGGGGGGCGTGGTTACAATTGTCTGGTGCATAATGTGTTACGATCGTATTGGTGTCCCTCATATAAGTATATATCATGTGTATGTGGAAAAATTGAGGAAGAAAAATTGTGTAAATTCCACCATTGGGCCATTCTACTATATTTGTAGTTGTCACGTATAAAATAGACGTGTACCCACTTATTTAGTTATTCACATCAAAATAAGCGCTCCTTTAAATAACCTAGGGTGGCATCTCAATATAATTATTTTTTTCTATATTGATTTAGGCGCCTCATTTACGAAACACTTATGGGTTTAACTCCACTTTAGACTTAAATAATACATTATGAATTAAGACTGTGTCCCATATCATGAATGTCATTTAATACCCACAGTCGCTGTGCGCAGCCACCACGCGCATGATCGTGACGCCCGCGCTGTACAGCCCCGTGTTCATGGAGGACATCCGGTGGAACTATGAGAAGTTTCTAATCGGTCCCGATGGCCGCCCAATCTACCGATACGGTCCGGACGTGGACCCGGCCATCGACGTCCAGATGCACGCTGACATCCGGGCGCAGCTCGCCAAAATGAAAAACGACCCGGTTGTGGGATAAAACTTGGCTCACAGATATATCATATCATCCATTTACATCTCTTTGTATTATATGTTTAATGTGAAACTGTAACCTTTTTATTTTATTGATTTTTTTTGGATTATTTTCTATGAGTTTTTGTTTAGTCTCCATGATTCGGTGGTCAGAAACAGGCAAACTGTGGACCGCCGAAGATATGCCCAGACGGACTCGGGTCTTTAGTGCATTCAGCTCGATTCTGCGAGAGCATGACTATTTTTCACAATAAACTCGTACTGAATAACAATTTATTTGTTTGTGCTTTTTTAGTAAGTTTAGTTTTACTGTACCATAAACATGCTGGTTATTTATACGAAGTTGTTCTTCAAGCAAATCTGTCAACGTCTTTGACTTTTGTTCTCTTGTCGCGGTGGTTGAAATGGACATGAAGTCATGCATCCATTAACTGAAAAAGTAGGTTAAGTAACCACACAAATGTTTCATGTTTATTTCGATAACAAAATACTCGATTTTTAAGTGAAGTACTAATATTTTTAACTGAAATACATATTGCGACCTTACAAAATATACTACATATATTAAACTATATATATTGTAATAGTGTTTTTTTTTTAATAAAAATGAACGTTCTTTGGAAACAGATCTTCATTACATATATTCGAGATACTGCAGGTCGTTAATTTCTCCATTAATAGTCCTATTCACCCAACAGAACTGCAAGACTATGTGACAACATCATCAGTTTTATGACTCGTCAAAATTTGCTGCGACTTTATCCTCGCTACCGGTGGCATCTTTCTCTGGCATCTCTTCGTTAACTGCCTTTTCCTTTTCTTCTTCATCGGCATTGCCCTGTGAAGCAACCTCTGTCATTTTTTCAGTATCGATCCCAGTCTTTTTATCCTTATCCTCACTGTCTTCCGCAGCACCCTCCGGTATATCTACGTAATCCGACTTTTTCTCTTCATCTTCATCCACATTGCCTTGTGCAGCAACCTCTGTCATTTCTTCAGTATCGAAATTTTCCCTTTCATCTTTATCCTCACTGTCTTCCGCAGCACCCTCCGGTATATCTACGTAATCCGCCTTTTTCTCTTCATCTTCATCCACATTGCCTTGTGCAGCAACCTCTGTCATTTCTTCAGTATCGAAATTTTCCTTTTCATCTTTATCCTCACTGTCTTCCGCAGCACCCTCCGGTATATCTACGTTATTTGACCTTTTCTTTTCATCCTCATCCACATTGCCTTGTACAGCAACCTCTGCCATCTCTTCAGTATCCGAATTTTCCATTGCGGATATAACGTGATTCCTGCCAGTGGCGTTTGAGTCGGACATGGACGCTATCGGCTCCCGGGCATTCTTCCGGTGCCGCTTTGCTTGGCGCCGTTTCCGTTGAGATTCTTTCTTGGCCTCTTCGGTCTGAGAAAACAAAAGGATGATAAAGAAAGACTTAAAACTTATTCATGAGCTTCGTTTAAGCCGGTAAACCGTGATAAATCAAGAAAAAATGCAATGGTTAGAATGACAGCACTCATGTACCTGATTCCTCAAACAGTGCCATAACTCTTATTATAATCACAATTCTATCAAATATGTGATAAAGAGCATGCAAACGTTTGATTTGGAAATGAGAGCTGCCTAAAATATCAAAACAGTAAAAAATATCAATTTGATATTTCCCGGTTTCAAACAATAAAATGTCAATTTTATTTCACTGACAAATCTCTTGAAACCACCGGAAAGCATGAAAGGAATAATATTTTTTGCGCTAAATACCTTTCTGGTAGATTCTAGCTGCAATCTGAGCAGGGTGTTGTTGGTGGCGACCGATTCCAGCTGGAGTATCAGCTCGTTCATATCAACTGGAGAACAAGAGAACCGTCTACAGTTATGTTATTATCAATGGTTAGACTCTACGGGGGAGTGGCGGGAACACAGCAATTTGTCAAAATCCCTAGGGTCGGTGGGGTTCCAGGCATCAAAATTACTTTAGGAGAAAATCTGTCAAAATCGGGATTCTTTTGCAGTCTAATGTCCCAAAAATGTCCCCGACTCTCCATGATGGTGAAAAACATAACCAGGTGCGTATCAAATGTACTCACGTAAGGGCAATATAAATTAAATGCTAGATTTTAATCCGATTTTTAACTAGGGCGTGGGTGGGGATTTCTTTTGTTATATATAATTTCAGATGACTGTTTCACCGTTGAATATTGTTCATGCTCTTTCTTATTAGAAGCAAAGGGACCATGCCGATTGGTGAAAGCGAAAAGGTTCTATCTTCTTTTTTATTTAATGTTACTTAGAACATTTTCGCATTCACCCCTCGATGCGTTTCTGTATGTGTTTCTAGACGAACACCATCGTAAAAATTCTCCTTTTTTACATGTGAATGTTAACATTAACACCAGTTGATATGATTAAACGCCGTACCCGGACAGAATCGGGCCGTTCCGAAAATACAGACCCCTGAAATTCAACATCTTTATTTAAGTCAATATGATATAAGGCGCGGCGGGAAAAAGAGGGGACGGGCAGGGATACAAATCTAGCAATTAATTTATAGTCGCCTTAAAGTTGCACTCTCACTGATTGAACGATTTGACAACTTTTTTTAATTTTTTGTCTTGGAACGAGCAATTATTTGCGTACATATCTGCAAACCAGTGATAAAAGACTGGTGACAAAATTTCAGATCACAGATTTTCCTATTTCCGTTCCAAAATCGATGTTTTATGCCGTTTTTCTTAAACCGTTTAAGCCATAAAACGTTAATTTTGGAACGTATTTATGAATATCTGCGATCTGATCTTAGTCAGCAGTCTTCTATCACTGGTTTGCAGATATTTACGCAAAAATTTGCAATTTCAAAGACAAAAAATAAAAAAATGGGGAAACAGTAAATCTTTGAGAGTGCAGCTTTAATACGACTTAGTATATTAATGGTTGACCAGCATTTTACAATTACTTTTATTACAAGCGAATTGTCGTAAGAGTACTTTTACCTTTGGAAGAGGTGGTATTTTTCTGGTTACCCTAAAGAACGTACCTTCCTAAACCTATAAGTATCTATCATGTGTTTACGGTACAGATAGAAAAATCCGACCCGTGGGCACGCGCGTAAGACGGTAACGAGGCTTGCCGAGTTACCGGTCACGCAGCGTGCCCGAGGGTCGGATTTTTCGATCCGGACCGGAAAACTTGATTGATAATTTTCTTGCATACCTAAAATTATGAATTTGTGGGAAAAAATGAGGTAGAAAACGCACTTGTGTTTAGTTCACCAAAAAGCGCATGCGACGTTGTGTACTGACGTCATAAAGCGCAGTAATTTTAAATCACTATCGACGTTTAATAGTTCCTTTTAAAATCGAGCTTTCACGATTATTTATTTTCAGTTTTAGTTAAAAGTATTGTATACTTATATTTTTGAATCCGCTTTATTGAAATTGTATAATATACTTTTCATAAACCATACAATATAAGAAATAAGAAATGGCGCGTTGTTGCGCGTGACTCATCTTACATGGGGTGTAAGATGAGTTTTTTCCAGCACCGGTCACATGACCGGAAACACACGCCCGGTATGCAAGAAAAATCAAGGATCAGCCACGGAAAAGGATACAATATAAAATCTAAAGACATATATATTAATATATAGGGATTGAGACCCCTGAGGGAGGAGGCGGACCAATTGTTAACTCTAGCCCTCTAAATGCAAAAGCCTACGTTTTAGCTGATGGACGTCGGCGCAAAGAGACAGGCGGTCCTTGTTTATAAATTCATGACGCCGCTCATAATGCTGGTTGATGTAGCGGACCCTCGACTCTACCTCGCTCAACATGTACTGTCTAAAATAAAATAAAAACATGAAAAAATCATAAAAAATAGAAAAAAAACATGTTAGAGTGCATTTCAATGTACCATTCTGTCTAAAATCATTAATGAGGCATATATATATTTATAAAAAAAAATCTTGACAACATTCGGTCGGTTTTAAAAGGTATTACAGAGTTTAATAATGGGTTGCATGTAATTTGTGTTAACGTTTCAAATATTTTTTGTCAACTTAGTAAAATAAAAATATCTGCATTATATATCTAAACATTTACTATTTATGCGTGGAATTCGTTCCGGCTAAATGTCATTACTGCGGGAAAATACGGACACAAATGTTAAAAGATGTCAGCGATCTGAGCATATTAAAATATCGGTTTAATAAAAGATGAATAATCATCAGATATGTGATCATTACTTTAATAAAGGAAGCGGCATCGTGACGACAGGTGTCCCATCGCGGACGATGACCTCACTTCCGGGCGGCACCTCCTGGGCGTATCTCGCGGTCTCGCTGCTGTCACGGGAGCGGCGCGAGTGCTTCCGGTTCTTTGGTTTGTTGTGCTTCCGGCGCGGCATTCCCTTGTTACCTAGGCTGTCCAACAATTCATCGTGCTGGGCGCGATACCGGTACATCTGGGGAATCGATTCTGAAATAGAATGTTAAAGTGAGACTCTTGTTCGAAAGCAATACATACGCATGTATAACAAACATACATTTTTATTGCTAATTAAAAGGGGCTGTACTCCGTATGATAAAATAGCGGGGAAAAAAGAAAATTGTCGAATACTGACATAAACTTGGCATCGATGTGTACAATGCATTGAAACTTACTAACTAAAGTACCACATAGTTTACAATTTATTTAAGTTAAGCAGTCATTTCGTATTTTTCCATTAAAAAAGATTACTGGGTATGTCTACAAAGTAGAATTCATTCCTTATGGGTGATTGGCTAGTCGGTGTTATCACGTGATATTACCGAGGTAGGAGCATAGCTTAATTATGTCACCCATGTAGGATAAGCCGTTGTAGCTCAGTGGATACCACGCTGGACTGCAATTTTGGCGACACGGGTTCGAACCCGGTCTCCGACACATTTTTTTTTAATTTTGGTACTTTTTTTTACAATTATGATATCAAAGCGTAACACATTCTATTAGATAATTGTCCTGAGATTCGTTACAGAAAAAAACTTTTTTTGGTGCCAATCTGGTGTACAGTCCCTTTAACTACTTAATAATGCATTTGTGCATTAATGCAAATATTAAATGATTGGTGAACACTAAAAGATTTAATGTGATTTACTACAGTTTCATAACGTAGAAATACCGTGTTTATGCTCATTTCGTTTAAATTAAAGTCGGTATCCTTCATAAGAATCATTGTTTTCGACATTTATTCATCTTTTAAGAATATTAAAACAATAAAATTAATTGTGTTAAATCTTCTTTCGGAGGAAGAGTGCATCTTTAATGTAGTTTCTCTAAGAATAAAGTGTGCGTGGTGGTATCCAGTGGCCCGGTTCAGTGTTCGAGCTCTTTCCTGGATGCTCTCTTCCTTCCATTGTTTTATGTTAACTATAAAATATATAATAATAATATATGACTGGTTTCCATGCATGCTTGCATAAATTGGCACGTTCCAAGAAAAAAAAAAATGTTGTCAAAACGTTCAATCTGTGAGAGTGCAGCTTTAAGTTATTTCGGTTTCTTAAATTTTCATAGTCAAATTAAAAGAAATATATGTGTGTTTAACATTAAAATATGTTGTTGTTGTTTTTTTCCAAAAATGTCAATTAAAATAATGTACTTTGGAAATTCTTTATTTCATATGACTGAAGAGATACTAAAATTAGGAAAGTGACTTAAGTTGTGCAATGAGTTAAGCAATTATAGAAAACGACCTCTGGCTCCAATTTCTCGAAACTTCTTAAGCTAAACAGGCTTAAGTAGCTTATTTCAACTAGACAAAAATACTTTAATTTGATTTTGTTAAATGAAAACTGGTTTATTGTGAAAATCATAAAGAAACTTCTTTATTAAAATCTAAAAGAAGTAAACATTACACAAATTATACAAAACAAAAAATAGTGAGCTTAGATTGACAATGTTATCAGGGACTAAAGTTTCGAGAAATTTGGGAGAAAATGGGGCCTGACATTCAGTTTGCTCATTTGGTAGAAGTCCGCGCTATTGGTCAGGTGGTCGTATGTTCGAGTCTCGCACCAGTCGAACTTCTGCACATTTCTAATTGTTTGAAATGCAATGTACTATGCTTTTGTAGTGACATAACCAATGGAAAAAGGAATATGAAATGTATTTTATGCCAGTATTGAAGGCTGACAAAGTGGAATGCAATATCTGAAAATATCTTTTTTAGAAATATGTTAATACAACTGTTTAATTTAAATTATTAAGAATATAAACCTTCATCAAGATTTCTTCCTTCAGCTAGGTCGATTGCTGTGTTCACTAAAATCCTGCTAATGTGTTTTTCAACAATGTCATCATCCACTTCCGTGTCCGGACCAGCGTATTTCCCCTCGTATGGGTCCTTTGACAAGTCGATCTCATCGTCCATATATGGAATAAATCGGCCTCGGTAGCCTGGTATATAGATGTCCATTTTAGTCGGACTTCATTCGTTCACGAATAACGTCCAATGTTATGCCATCCGCTTCCGGTGATTGACGTCACATCGATAACGTCTTTGACAATGCGCTAGTTTTGGCGCGTTGGTCAATGAACGCGTAATTGGGTTAACGTTAAGTTAAAAAGTTAACGTCCGTGTTTTTATAATGAAATTTCTTAACGTGTACCTTACTTTGACCCCACGAGCAGAACTGTAGACCTTACGAGCAAAGATGTTGACATCACGAGCAGAATTGTAGATCTTACGAGCAAAGATGTTGACCTCACGAGCAGCACTGTAGACCTTACGAGCAAAGATGTTGACATCACGAGCAGAATTGTAGACCTTTCGAGCAAAGATGTTGACATCACGAGCAGAATTGTAGACCTTACGGGCAAAGATGTTGATCTCACCAGCAGAACTGTAGACCTTACGAGCAAAACTGTAGACCTTACGAGCAAAACTGTTGACCTTACGAGTAAAAATGTTGCCCTCACGAGCAGAACTGTAGATCTTACGAGCAATACTGTAGATCTCACGAGCAATACTGTACATCCCAAGAACAATACTTCAGATATCACGAGCAATATTGTAGACTTTATGGCATGATGGGTCTTACGACCAAAACTGCCGACATTCATGCAAGCACGAGTCGACAGAGAAAACGACAATGGTTCCATGCTTCATTGAGCATTTTTTTAAACTTGGCCAAAATGTGGCGATTCAAATAGTATAGGTTATTTACTAGTAAAGGATATAACACGGTCAAACATATACACGAACAGATTAAAAGATAAAGGTGACCATATTATACAGCGCCGCTGGTGTAGTGGTATCATGCAAGATTCCCATTCTTGCGACCCGGGTTCGATTCCCGGGCGGCGCATTGTCTTTTAATATCCGGAGATGCAAATTAGTACAGAATATGTTTAAATGAAAATACAAAGGACAGTGAATAAATCGTTACTCACGTTATATCGTGAATTATGCCAAACATGCATTAAAATTACGCCCACATGCACTGTCTAAAATATTGCATTGCAGTAATGCGGGTACATCGAGTTAAACGCATTCATATTATTTTCGATATTAAGGTGTGAGATTATAAGTATCTTCCATGGCCGAGACTGTAAGATAGGTTCATTCCGACCCGAGCGTAGGGTGTTTTGCGGAAACTCGGTTTACCGAGTTTCCGCAAAACACCCTGCACGAGGGTCGGGATGAAACTATCTTACACGAGCGGCTATGGTAGATGCTTTTTCTCCCACCTCAGTTTAACAAAATTAATTAAAAATGTATTTTTTGCTGGAACTCTTTTGTGCTTAGTGAAAATAATTGCGTATGGATATGCGATAGCACGTGGTTGTCATGGATACGCGCGCAGTGATCCAGTTAATGTTAATAGTCAAATCGGTCTTTTTAAATAGTTCTAAGGAAAATGAAGCATTATTTCTTGAATTGTGCGTGAAAACTGTTTAATGGTGACATTTTAAGCGAGAAATAATTAATTAGCGATATAAATATTACCATAAGACAAGATTTCCTTGATGCTTCTGACGACAGTCTTCAACAATGGAGGTTATTATAATGTGATGACCGTTAAAAAGGAGTTCCATACGGGCATTTTATCTTTGCCCGTGGGCAAGATAAAACTATCTAGCATGGTTACATTATTGGATCTACTTATCTGAGGTGGGAGAAAAAAATATAAAAGCTCACATCGTCGCATCCCCGGCAACCATGCGCATTCATAACTCATGTCATTTAAGGAATGAATTGCGGAGTTGGTGTCATTATCGGGGTATGAACGCTATTGGGCTGGTCAAAGTGTGTGAAGTCCGAAGGATGTGCTATCCCAACAATCAAGAATGAAAGATAAATGTTCCAATGAAAAAGCGCCGCTGGTGTAGTGGTATCATGCAAGATTCCCATTCTTGCGACCCGGGTTCGATTCCTGGGCGGTACTTTCTTCCGATATATCTCATACACAACGGAGCATAGTGCAGTAGCCGGTAGTGTAGTGGGGGCTATCCCAACGATCAAAAATTAAAGATAAATACTCATATAAAAAATAGCTCCATACGGGCATTTTATCTTTGCCCGTGGGCAAGATAAGAATATCTAGCATGGTTAAATTATTGGATCTACTTATCTGAGGTGGGAGAAAAAAATATAAAAGCTCACATCGTCGCATCCCCGGCAACCATGCGCATTCATAACTCATGTCATTTAAGGAATGAATTGCGGAGTTGGTGTCATTATCGGGGTATGAACGCTATTGGGCTGGTCAAAGTGTGTGGAGTCCGAAGGATGTGCTATCCCAATAATCAACAATTAAAGATAAATGTTCCAATGAAAAAGCGCCGCTGGTGTAGTGGTATCATGCAAGATTCCCATTCTTGCGACCCGGGTTCGATTCCTGGGCGGCGCATACTGATTTTACATACGTAGATGTATATTAATACAGAACATATTTTGTTGCAAAAAACAACAGACACCAAATTTAATATAGTAAGTTATATTCCAAACATGCATAAAAGTTACACCAACATTTTCTGTCTAACATACAGCATTGCAATAATGCGGGTTCATGGAATTTATTCTATTTGCGACATTAACATTGTAGCCAGTCGTTAATGATAATCCGCTGTCGGTGATAAAACGATAAATGATTAAAGATATATGTAACCCTATTAAATAGCGCCGCTGGTGTAGTGGTATCATGCAAGATTCCCATTCTTGCGACCCGGGTTCGATTCCCGGGCGGCGCATTATCTTTTATATTCCAAGATGCAAGTTTTAAAACGGAATATGTTTTGATGAGCATACAAAGGACAGTGAATAAACCAAACTGAATATCGTGAGTTATATTCCAAATATGCAAAAAAATTACTCCAACATGCACTGTCTGAAACATTGCATTGCAGTAATGCGAGTACATCGAGTTAAACACATTCATATCATTTTCGAAATTTAGCTGCGAGTTAAACATGAGAGCTCACATTGTCAGCAACCACGGTACTTTCTTCCGATATATCTCATACACAACGGAGCATAGTGCAGTAGCCGGTAGTGTAGTGGGGGCTATCCCAACGATCAAAAATTAAAGATAAATACTCATATAAAAAATAGCGCCGCTGGTGTAGTGGTATCATGCAAGATTCCCATTCTTGCGACCCGGGTTCGATTCCCGGGCGGCGCATTATCCTTTATATTCCAAGATGCAAGTTTTAAAACAGAATATGTTTTGAAGAAAATACAAAGGACAGTGAATAAATCGTTACTCACGTTATATCGTGAATTATATGCCAAACATGCATCAAAGTTATGCCCACATGCACTTTCAATACGGGTACATCTAGTTTAAAGCATTCATATAATTTTCAATGTGTGAGATAAAACATGAGAGATCACATCGTCGCATCCTCGGCACCCAGGGTATTCATAACTCATGTCATTGAGGTGATGAATACGCCAGGGTGCCGAGGATGATATCGTTGGCATCCACAATACTTTTCTCATATACAACGAAACATAGCGCATTAGTTTATTGGAGGTATTCCCACCATGAACAATTTTAGAAATATGTGTCTATCATATAGCGCCGCTGGTGTAGTGGTATCATGCAAGATTCCCATTCTTGCGACCCGGGTTCGATTCCCGGGCGGCGCAAATTATTTTAGAGTATGATCACAAGTGTTGGGGTAGGGCAAATGCTCATCTGCCCACAGTGAGTGGTTCCAAACATTGTGGTGTTGACATTATTATTAACTTGTTTCACTTTCTGCAATAATATTTTTATTCAAAAAATGGGCAAAAATGTGGCGATTGAAAATGTATAGGTCATTTATTAGTTGTTAAGTATATAACGCTGTCAAACATATACCCCAGATTACAAGATAAAGTTAATCAAAATATAGAGCGCCGCTGGTGTAGTGGTATCATGCAAGATTCCCATTCTTGCGACCCGGGTTCGATTCCCGGGCGGCGCATACTGATTTTAGAGTATGATCACACGTGTCCGTTTATTAATTACTTATTTGTTTTGCCTGTTAAGCATGGTTTATGAAAAAAACATTAGAATGTCAAAAGGAATCTTCTAAACTTTAAGTGCATTTCCCTTTGTTTGGAGATGGAACATTTCTGCCATTCTGTCAACGGCACTTCAAAACTACTCTCTCATGTTTTGGGAACAATTTGTTTTTACGGTAATGCTTTTGAAATCACTAGATTTTTTTTTATAATCTTTGATACCGAAATTGCAGAAAAAAAATGCTATAAAAATATAAATAAAACTTGTTTTAGTGGGGAGCGAACCTACGAAAGTACAGTCAAGAAGAAAATAGAAAATTGACAACAAAATCGCTCGCCCACAAGGACTCTTTCATATGCTCAGAGATAATTTAACCTTTAAAGCTGCACTCTCACAGATTGAACGTTTTGACTACTTTTTTATTTTTTGTCTTGGAAAGAGCCAATTTTTGCGAAAATCCATGGAAACCAGTCAAATAAGACTGCTGATCAAAATTTAGATCGCAGATTTTTATATTTAAGTTCAAAAATCATGTTTTATGCATTTTTCTTAAACCGTTAGTCCATAAAACATTAATTTTCGAACGGTAATATGCAAATCTGCGCTCTGATCTTTTGTCAGCAATCTTATATCACTGGTTTGCAGATATTTACGCAAAAAATTGCTCTTTCCAAGACAAAAAATAAAAAAAAGTTGGAAAAACGGTAAATCTGTGAGAGTGCGGCTTTAAGCCTTTTGTTAAAAAGCTTTACCTACGCCATTCATAATCGTGTACTTCAAAGACGATATTTGAGCAAATATCAACATTTGTTGAAGGGTTCCAGTCGTCAGTATCTGAGTTTTAACACTCCTAATGATTTACCATACTTTATTTCGTCATAAGAAAAGCATGAGCGAGTCCCTTTAACGAGCAAAACCGGTCACCATTGCCCCAGCAGTTATCCAGTGTTGGGGTAGGGCAAATGCCCCACCCGTTTCTACAGTGAGGGAATCCAAACATTGTGGTGTTGACATTATTATTAAATTATTTCACTTTTCCCAATGATAATTCAAATAGTATAGGTTTCTAGTTGATATGGATATAACGCTGTCAAACATATACCCGAAGAGATTAAAAGATAAAGGTGACCACATTTTAAAGCGCCGCTGGTGTAGTGGTATCATGCAAGATTCCCATTCTTGCGACCCGGGTTCGATTCCCGGGCGGCGCAGAGTGTTTTTACATACCGAACTGCAAATGAATACAGAATATGTTTTGATGAAAATACAAAGGACAGTGAATACATCAAACCTTATTTCGTGAGTAATATGACAAACATGCATCAAAGTTACGCCAACATGTACTGTCTAAACCAGTCTTAAACATTGCATTGCAGTAATGCGAGTACATCGAGTTTAACGCATTTATATCATTTTCGAAATTCAGCTATGAGATAAAACATGAAAGCTTACATCGTCGGCAACCACGGCACTTTCTTCCGATAAATCTTATACACAACGGAGCATTGCGCAGTAGCCGGTAGTGTAACGGGGATAGCCCACTATAAATAATTGAAAATAAATCTGATAGAAAAAGTAGCGCCGCTGGTGTAGTGGTATCATGCAAGATTCCCATTCTTGCGACCCGGGTTCGATTCCCGGGCGGCGCATTGAGTTTTGCCATAAAGTATACATTTCCGTATGAACCTGAAATCACTATGAAAATTTATTAGTTAGACAAAAAATCTTCAGTCATAAAATCATGATTGTTGGTACCATTTAAGGACATTTGAGTATATGCTGAGTGTTTCCGATTTCTATTTAATGATTTATAAAGTTATAACCAACATTTAAGATTTTGAGTGAACACTACCTCAACCTTTTCATTCAAAGCCAAACAAGCCTATATCAATGTCCAAATTCTGAAACAAATCAAATGTTCAACAAATTGTAAGTGCTGGGGCAAAGGCTTATCTGTTTCTATTCAGAATTTAGGTTCTCCATTGAATGGAGGGGTGGGGGCAATCTTTGATTTGAGGTTTGAGGGACGTACAAAATAAGAATACATGTGTATAGACACTAAACGTGATATGGAGTTTTGGGCTAAATTCGAATTAAAACAATGCACCCATGGTGAATTAGGAGAAACTTGAACGTTCCGTATTGTTCCGATACTTAGTTCAATTTACGTGATATTTAGTTCTAATATGGAGATGTTAAGTCCAATTTTGGTTATATTTAGTTCTAATAAGGTGTAAAATACTATTTAGTATATACTATCCAAATTAGGAGATGCTTATTTATAATAAGTCTAGGTATATGTAATCTGATAATGAAGAGATACATGGGTTAGTTAGTGGTTATCCTAGCCCTAACTGAAGGCTATTTCCACCTTATTGTGTAAGCATTTCCTAACTGCGAGATAGTATCTCCTTATTATGACCTAGAATCTCCTTATTACGAGACAGAATCTCCCAATTAGTACTTACTTTCTTGCGACCCGGGTTCGATTTCCGGGCGGCGCACATATCATGTTGCTTAAGAGTAACATAACTATCTGTATTAAACTAATTTACATTATCAGTGAATTCATCAACTAGACAAACAGTATAAAATCATGATATGGATTAATTGAGACATTTGTGTATACACTCAGTGTTTCCGGGTTTTAATTCTACGTGTATAAATGGTTCGAGCCCTTATTTACTATAAGGCCTAAAAATATATGTCTGTTTCGGGTAACCCGACCCTACCTATAAAAATGCGTCGACCCTAACTATCTTTTTCCGTTTCTGAGCAAAAAAAATATTCGTTAGCGAATAGAGAGTTACGAAGGGAGGATAAATGCAGATTTTAATCAGAATTATTGTTTATATGATAAAACAAAGTCAGGCAATGACATTAATGTAGGAAAGACTGCCATGTGCAAGAAAACACTCTGAACTTACGACAGATTTTGAAAAAAAAAAAAATCCCTACCTACCCTACCTAGAAATTTTGGAAAGGTTACCCTAAACAAACATTTTTTGGGCGGCCTAATGTAAAACAAAGTGTGCCGGTGCAAATGCTCATCTGTTTCTATTCAGAAAATATGTTTTCCATTGCAGTGGGCGAATCTCGAGTTTGACGTTAGGGGGACATACAAAATAAGAATGCATGTGTATAGGCGCTCAACGTGTTGTGAGCGTTTTGGGCGGGTTTTTAATTAAAATAGTACCAATGGTGAAGTCTATATATATATATTTTCCTCTGCCATGGTATATTCTTTTGAGTATGGAGGCGTCCTTATGTCACATGTGTGAAGAGTTTTATGAGAAACTTTCTCATTTTTTTTGTTCCCATACTAAGTCCAATTTAACATAGGTGATACTTGGTTCTAATAAGGAGATGTTAAAGCTGCACTCTCACAGATTTGCCATTTTTACAACTCTTTTTTTTGTCTTGGAAAGAGCAAATTTTTGGGTAAATATCCGCAAACAAATAATATAAGATGACTGACAAAAAGTCAGATCGCAGATTTTGATATTTCAATTCGAAAATTGATGTTTTATGGCTTAAACCGTTACTAACGGTTTCAGAAAAATGCATAAAACATCAATTTTTGAACTTAAATATAAAAATCTACGATCTTAGTTTTTGTCAGCAGTCTTATATAACTGGTTTCCATGGATTTTCGCAAAAATTGGCTCGTTCAAAGACAAAACATTAAAAAGTTGTCAAAACGTTTAATCTGTGAGAGTGCAGCTTAAAGTCCGATTTAGTTAATTCTATCTCCAAATTAGGCAATGCTTGTTTATAATAAGTAAGTATAAATAAGATCATAATCAGGAGATACACGGGTTTCTTGGGGTGGTGGGGGGTATCCTTATTATAACTCTAGTCTAGTACCGCCTTATGGTGACTTATAATCGCATAACGAGAGAGAGTCTCCCAATAAGGACTTGCTATCTCATAATGCGGAGATAGTGTCACCTAATAAAGACTTACTTCTTCAAACTTATAAGGACTTGTTTTAACCGGCACAAGCACGCTATCACAATTCATATAGTTCACGTCTGCCTGCTTTAGGCCGTAGCGCCGCTGGTGTAGTGGTATCATGCAAGATTCCCATTCTTGCGACCCGGGTTCGATTCCCGGGCGGCGCACAGATTATTTTGCTTAGAGTAACAATTGGACTTATTTATTATAATGTTAAACAAAGTGTTGGTACCGGGGCACTCAATTGGACTTATTTATTATTCAGGATACCATTTAATCATTTAACAATTCATAATTCAGATTTAATAAGTCTGTGCGAACAACAAAGTAGCGCCGCTGGTGTAGGGGTATCATGCAAGATTCCCATTCTTGCGACCCGGGTTCGATTCCCGGGCGGCGCATTGTCTTTTAACAGACGCAGTTGAACACGAAATATATTTTAAAAAATAGTACAGACAGTGTAGCTGTGTATATTTTTGCAAACCATGCATAAAAAACGTCATTGCAACTATACGTTCACATCGTATTTAACGCAACAGATAAAAATGCACCACTTCATTTCCACATCCAAGTTTGTATTGAATTATATCGCACTTTTACATCTGCGTTTGTCAATGGTATAACCTCCTGTTGCCGCATTGAAAGCACGCAGGGAATGTACGAGTCCCGTTGCCAGAGCAACAACACTTTCCGGTACCGAACCACAAGCGTCAGTAGTAAAATACGCGATCTTGGCGTATTCGTCCTCCGTCAGCGTAAACTGATTCGGAGAAAATCTCAGACAATTGATCATGCCATGGATCTCCTCTTCCATGAGCCGCCAGTACAGACCGGAAGTGACCGACCCACACCGGCCTTCCGCGATATCCTTGTACGGTAAAGTCAGAAGGCCGTCCCTCTCCGCCAAAGTCAGCATATTGGTGCTTGATTCCTCGCCGTATTTTTCTTCCACGTGCTCGAGTATCGCGTGCAGGGTCTGCTGGAAGATCTGGTTGGCCCTGTTACTGATGTCCTTGTCTGTAAGCTGCTGGTGATAACGTAGGTACTCCAACATGTTGCCCTTGTCTTCCCAGGATTCTGTTTCCGTTCTGAGTTTCAATTCAACGTCATCTAATTCTTTTAAAATATAGGCCTTTTTAAGGTGACGGACCCTTTCGGAAACCTGTGCCGCGTCTTCATACGTCGTCAGCGCCAGGGCGTGTATCTCATCCTCTTCAAGAATGTTGAAAACGCTTGCACGATCGTCATATTTCCGGTGTATCGCTTGCAGAACTGACGTCACCTCCCTGATGACGCGACGTCCGTGCTTCTCTCGGATGACGTCATCTATGTCGATAAGCAACCAATCTTCTACCTCTATTTTGAACGCTTTCCTAAGCCCATGTTTGTCGATGTAGCTGAAATCACAAACATAAATCAATCTTTCTTTTAATTTAAGCGCAATATAAGACACCTTATATTCCAATGGTAACGGGAAAGTGTACCGTGGTTTGGGGATAGGTGAGCGATCTAGGGCCTTAAAAGTACTCTTGGAAAAAACAACATATCTTATAAATCATTAAATTAAAATGTAAATTACAAAAAAAATGCATCTCCAAAGACAAAATGTGTCAATGTGCACAACGTATGATTTCAGATTAGGAGATACAAGGGCAAGAGCTGGTTGGTGTTATCATATCTACAATAATGAGCGATCAGGGATACTTTTTTATTATTTTGACATTTCTTATGTATCCCTGTAACGAGTCTGCCATATTAAAAAAATCGTCAAAATACTCGTTGACGGCCATTTAGGTGGACTAGGTGTTATCATAACTATACCTCTATGTTACTTTTACAATTACGTAAGCATATATCCTACATCAGAGATGGTATCTCCTAATTGTAATTAGGACTAAGAATCTCCCAGTTTCCTTACTCATAGTGATGAAATGGTGTCTAATAAGGACTTATACTGACTTATAAGGAGATAATTCATTTAACAACATACCCTGTGACGCTCTTAGCACGCTTTCATTTAATTTAAATCAAGCACGTTTGACATGTTTAGTATATAGCGCCGCTGGTGTAGTGGTATCATGCAAGATTCCCATTCTTGCGACCCGGGTTCGATTCCCGGGCGGCGCAATGTCTTTTATCAGATGCAGTTGAGCACAAGAGATATCTGATGGAAGTGCAGCACACAGTAAAGTTTTGTATATTTGTTTTAGATAAAGATATTGTATGTACACGAACACACTTAAGAGTAATAAAAATACATCCCTTAAGACAAAACATGTCAGTTTATGACATTAAAGGGACTGGACACCAAATCATACCGTAGCAAGAATAAAATATATTTATCAAAGACTAATATATACTTGATATCTGTGTGTACAACACAATGCATCTTTCTAAATGATGTCTCACATCGTTTACGATAAATGCATCTTTTGCAGTTTTTGCGCATTGTTCCAATTCGAAACTTACTGCGATTATCTACCACGTTAATCCGAGTTTTCAAATAGTGTCGGTATATTAATCTGTACTTTTAACAGATATGATTTCAACTGGTAAACCATTATGTGCTATTTTCAAACGAGAAAACTCAGATGAGACAGCAACATAATTGGTGCTTTAATTCTTTTAATCATGTAAAATGGTGTATTTTCGGGCGCATCCTAGTTCCCATTGACAATCCTAGGCTTGTTTGAGGAAACACTGTATTTGCCGATTTTGGACAATATGGTGTCTAGTCCCTTTAAGGCTCCTTGCAAGAGCACAAGGCCCGAGTGTTCGACCATATACTTGCCAATAGACCTTTACAATTTATCGTTTAGCGTATAAGGTTTAAAGCTTACTCCGATTGTCGTCTGTAAACGTCAGGGATGAGCACTATGACGTCACATGCAGCAAACTCAACCATATCCGGTGTCAAAGGTCGCATCGCCCAGAAGTTGCCCACCATTGACATCCAAGTTTTCTGCACAACAAATATGTGAGATATAAATAATATAAATATATTGCTTTGAAACAAAGGATATGTTTTGCAATCCTAGAATTTTGCAGAAATGAACGTGTCTCCTGTTTGGAACGTCCATCAATGTCCAAACATATTAACAATGTGTAATGTATTTTGACCAAAAATTGTAGTAAATTGATATTTCAATATAAGTTTGATATAAATCTGATGTTGCTGTGCCGATGTATCACACGATCGAGTTGACCAAGAAACATTGTCACCAAGTTTCGCCATGAGTGGATGACAAATATACGATATTGCCTGAACAAGATACACTCCTTTTAGTTTTTTTAATAACAAGGGAAATAACTCAGGGACCACTTGAGTCTGAGTTTGAGATCAAAAACAGAAAGGCCAAATTTTATTCTTATTGTAAAAACGCCGCAACCGATCCAAAAAAAGTAAAACCTTAGGTCAACAGGTGCTTGTACCAAAGATCTTTAGGTGAAACAACCCGAGTTTCTCATTCAGTGCTTACCTTAGCCTGTGTGCGCCAGTCGTACATATACATGCGGTTTGAGGCGTCTGCGTACTGGAGGCACAGCTCGGACACCGGAAGTCCCGCCGGCAACCGACGTCCGCGGTGCCGCTCTATTGTTAGGTGCCCGATCTGTAATAACAACGTTAGTAGAAATGATATGTATGACACACGTTATTGGTTTTCTGTTTTTACCGAAATAAGTGCGTTCAGAATCTATACGATAAATGTTCTTAAGATATTTTAGAAATTGAAACGCAGTTAACGTCAAAATAAGGGATAACATCTGAAAATTTACTATCTGAAGCCTTTCAATCTTTATTCAAACAGGGCTTTAAGTCTCAAACTCAGACTCAGAAACGTTAGTGAACGTGGGTCCTCATTTCTTAAAGCTGCACTCTCACAAATTTGAACGTTTTGACAACTTTTATAAAAAAATATATTGGAACGAGCCAATGTATGCGAAAATGCATGAAAACCAGTGATTTAAGACTGCTGACAAAAAAACTCAGGTCGCAGATTTTCATATTTAAGCTTAAAAAAATATGATTTATGCATTCTTTTTTAAACCGTTAGTAACGCTTTTAGCCATAAAACATTAATTTTCGAACGGAATATGAAAATCTAAGGTCTGATCTTTTGTAAGCAGTATTATATCACTGGTTTGTAGATATTTACGCAAACATTTGCTCATTCCAAGACAAAAAAAAAAATTTAAAGTTGTAAGAACGGTAAATCTGTGAGAGTGCAGTTTTAAAAAGAAATGTTACCTGTGTATCAAAGACGTTGGTCAGTGCCGTAGCAAATTGGTAGGCCATGGCGGCGCTGAGACGACTGCAGTCATGCACCACCTGAAGTAGGACACAGTGGCGTCAACATATTTGGATGGGACGATCTTGTATTGTTATGCTAGGCCATGAACTTACCAGAAAAGTTAGAAGTGATTAAAAAGGGTTCAAATAACCGACCTGCAGACTCCTATAGGGGTGATCGCGGACTCGCCCTCGCCCTTTGAAAGTTCCGTAAGAAAGATGAGATATGTCATTTTCATTTAAGCGCCCATTTATTTGTTTGATACGCTGATATTTTTTCTTGTAATGAAACAAATATTTCACTTCCGTGCATCGTTTTGTATACGTTAACACATGAAAAAAGAACATTAATGTATCAACAAGGGCACGGGAGTGAAAATAAAGTCACATGTTTTAAATGATTTTAAGGAGAAATCTGATACGCCTTTTCGAAATTCTCTTACATTGTATGTCAAAATATACCTTTCCCGGAAAAAGGCTGAATTGGGTACTCTGAGATTAAATATCACCTTAAGCACGTTGTTGTCCTCCAGCACGTGTCTGAGGCGGCCCGCGTGCGTTAGGTCTCTGTTCTCAAGCACGTCAAACACGAACACGTGTCCCGAGCACGTGGCTATCTGGAGCAGCGTGACGGGGCCCTCCTTCCCGATGTTGATACCCTCCGCCGCCAACGCCACCACCTAAAGGATGAAAACGCCATGAAACGGTGTGGGCCGTCGATTTGTCCATATAAACAGCCGCTTCAGAGTCTTTACCGATTTTTGTTTTGGCGACTCTACGCATCCTCGGCACCCCAATGTATTATAACCTATATAATATTATATAGGTTATAAAACACTAGGGTGCCGAGAATGACTCTACGCTAAAGGGGACAAACATAATGCCAAAATGTTAGAAAGTTTCTTTAACGCGCATTAATGTGACAAGGCCGTCAATATTCAGAAATGCTCAATAGTAAAGTGTACACGAAATGATATTTCATTTACTTTAAAGACAAACCAGTTTTTGAAAATGAACGCTTGCTTAACACAGATCAAAGAAACTCATTGCAGGAGATGGCTACAAGTTGATCGTAGCCTTGTCCTCTGCTAGCCGATGTACAATTCTACATCGCAAAGCTCGCGTTGTTGACGATTGTGTATTTTGCCGTTCTCATTCATCAGAGGTTTGATACTAATGAATATATCGCATTGAACGCATAGCAACGTTGCTCTGGTGTATGGGAATGTATTTTGCAGGCATTCTTCCAAAAGTGAATTGTAAAATGAACAAAATTAGCTCTTATTGCATGTTGACAGATAAGGAGCACATTCTGGCGACACCGGTCTGATTCCATGGCCATCCGATAACCTCAACACCTGATTTTGTTTGTTCTTTTATTTGAGTTTATTAAGGTCTGCCCGCGCCCATTGGCTGCATTATGGCTTGACCCCGCCGTGACGCCATCACGACTTAAATTGTGTTTAAACGCCATAAGTGACACGAGATATAAGTGACAGCAATTCGCAGTCAAATCCCGACATTGGAACACTTGAAGAAACAGAGTGAGATACAAGAGATCCGGGTGCGATACCCTAGCTCTTTGCGAAGAGACCTCTTGGTTCTTTAACGTGCTCGGTGTAAAGCACCGATACACGGGATACAACTTTCCTGGGTTAAACCAGTACTGAGTACATTACTTTTCCAAGCACTACCATTTAAATGCCAATGGCCAGGCAAGGGAGCTACTTGTACCAACTTTTAACGTCTTTTGGTATGACGCGGCCCGGGATCGAACCCTCAACACCTGATCATATGGCCTAATATTTTATACTTGTACCTTTTCTTTCAGCAGCCTGGCGACGACTTGGCGGCATCGGTCGACGTCCGTGATCAGTTCCACCTTCTCTGTGCTCAGTGACTTCATCTCGATACTACTGAACGCTACACGAACAAGGAAGTGAAAATTTGGCTTAAACTTTTGGTTAACTTAATTATTTCCTTTAAAGGGACCAGACACCAGATGATACAACTGCAAGAAAAAAGGTCAAATATTTCCATAAAATCGATATCGTTGTGTACAGTACAATGAATCTTAATAAATGATGTATCACATCGCTTACGACAAATGTATCTGACACTAAGTTATTGCTTTTTTCTATTCCTATTCTCATTTTCCTATAAATTTACTGGGCTCGTCTTCCACGGAAATCCCAATTAGTTTAAAAATAGCGTCGGTATATGTATCTGTACTAATCACGTGACTTTCACATGCCAAATACACAGACTATAAACTGTTAAACCATTATGCGCTTTTTAAACGGGTAAATTCAGCTGAGTCAGCGACAAAATATCATTTTAATCATGTAAAATAATGTATATCGGCCTCATTATAGATCGCATTGACAATTCTAGTCTTGTTTTGAGGAAATACTGTATTTGCAGATTTTGGAACCATCTGGTGTCTAGTCCCTTTAAGACATGTTGTAGCGCGTGGCCGCTGTTCGTATGAAATAGTATGTTTAGTTCATTCAGATTATTATTTTCAACGGTTAAAAGTGCGGCATCTTTCTGTAGTAAATAATCACAGCATTTACAATTTACTTTGACATTATGTTTATAATATTGGCATTGTATGTCATTTAAGATAAACAATCAATACTTTATTAAGTAATGTCGAACTGCGTGTACGTACGTCTCGGACAGCATGGAAACCGGATGACGGGCGGTGTGTCGGGGACGCTCTTGGCTATCAGCGGCATCGTACTTCCGCCACTGTCCTGTGAGTCTCCCTTTTCTTCACACGCTGGCTGCTTAACTGGTGCAGTGCATTTAACTTCCGGTTTGGACGTCTCCTTGTCACTCATCCTGCCGTGCGTGCAGTGAAGGGGTTTACGGCAAACGTTTGCGAGTTAGATCCCGCTTGCAGTGTATGCTAGATGCAAAACATGTACAAAACAAAACTGTTTGCTAAAAAACAAAACTGTTTGCTTATAATGTAAGCTAACGTCAGCGACTATTAACATTAAAGTGACGCTCTTATTCAAAATCAATACATACACATTTATAACAAACATACATTTTGAGTGATAAACCTTTAACTACTTAATAAATAGTTCAGTTATGGAAAATATTATATACTGATACCACAATTGTAACCGGGTATTTAATAGCTGAAAACGAAAAAATATTAAATGATTGGTGAGTGCTTAAAGATTTACTGTGATCTACCATCGTCTCATAAGGTAAAAATACCGTGTTTACTGCACCTTTATTTCAAATTAAACTCGGTTTCCTCCTTTTGGGAATATTGAAGCATGTGTATCAATTGTGGTAAATCTTATTTGGGAGTAAGAATGCATCTTTAACTCAATTCCGGGCTGGGTTCTGACTTTTCGGTTGAGAAGCATATCATGAGCCGTTGTTCTTAGGCCTAAAAAAATTTGTTTGGTAAGGGTTACATCCTTTTCAAAAATTGGTAGGGTAGGTAGGCTTTTTTATTTATTTTTTTTTATTTGGCTTTATATAAGAATGTCATTTTCACCATTGGAGAATGGTGTTAAAGTTATCTCCTGTATAGGCATTCAAGGTTTTAAACTCCATATTTAAAAACCAAAAAAAAAGGGGTTTTTTTTGTGTTTTTTTCATTTTTCATTTCTTTTTTCAAACTGACTATAAAACGGTAGGGTCGGCGCCTATTCCGCAGGTAGGGTCGGGTAACCCGAACCAAATGTATTTTTTTAGGCCTTATCAACGTATCAAAAGGCCCTCACAAGGATTGTTTAATATAAACAAAACGTGTTTGTTTTCTTGCTTTCTTAAAAGATAATGCACATATGTACATTGTATGTAAACACAATTTAATGTATTGAACACTTTAAACACGGTTTAGTCACTTGCATGTAAAGCTTTAATTTCCATTCACTTAATCAAACACATTAAATATGTTTAATGTTCGAAATCATATATATTTTATTTTGGTAAATCAACAGTCAGTCGTTATTGATTTTAATAAGGTGAATTGTTATATTTAAAAAAAGGCTTGGCCAGTAGACAAAACATAATCTCAAACACTAAGCTGGTTAAAGCGTTATAAGTATGCACTTATCAAATAAATGGGTGGAGCATATATATATCTGAGACACTCGAGACCTGTTTATGTTGGTAAATGAATATTAATTACCTTTAACCATTACTAAATAATGAATAGTGTGATCTTGTGTCGTAGGATCCTTCATACGACAGACCCATGTTTGTTTGACTAAATTTTAGTTTCAGCCTACAAAACATTTATATCAGATGCCGGAAAGAAAAAAATACGGTGATGTTTAGAACCCCTTAAACCCCCTTATATTTATATATTTTATTAAGTACAGTATTATGTATATAAATCAGTCAATCAATCTTACCTTAAAAAGATATAATCCTTACATGGAAATTGAAGTTTTATCTTAAAAAGATATAATCCTTACATGGAAATTGAAGTTTTGTCGTTTTGTTTATTGCAATAAAACTGAAAAATAATCGTCAATGTCGATTGTTATTTTACCCAAATATTCAATTCAAGCCACTTATGAAATGTTAAAGTACTCCTAGATTTGGAGTGATAGATAAATTCCATATCGGAAAGCACTTATATCACCTAGGCCGGTATTGACAATTCAACATTCGGTGAATTAGTTTATACAAAGAATTTATTCTCATCCGCTCATAAAGACCAAATAAAAGCGAATACGTTTATACATACTGGTATACATTGAGGAATGAAATCATTTCGATCGATTTTTACATAAATTATTCTGTGTTTGTGATTTCAATTTAATATGATAAGATTTCACTGATAAAGAATAGAAAATGAAGTAGTTACCGCACAATTCTGTAACAATTCCACATACAATAATCAATCAGTTACAAGTTTAAATAGCTAAAGCATTGCTTTATGGTTTTAAGTCCTTCAACTGGATTGATATTTAAAGGCACACACTATTAGATGATGCAGTTTAAACGTATCAATATAATTTGTTAAACACATTTGACTTTAATGACACGAACGACGCTGACACCGACATGAACGACGCTGACACCGACATGAACGACGCTGACACCGACATGAACGACGCTGACACCGACATGAACGACGCTGACACCGACATGAACGACGCCGACACCGACATGAACGACACCGACACCGACATGAACGACGCTGACACCGACATGAACGACGCTGACACCGACATGAACGACGCTGACACCGACAAGAACGACGCTGACACCGACATGAACGGCGCTGACACCGACATGAACGACGCTGACACCGACATGAACGGCGCTGACACCGACATGAACGACGCTGACACCGACATGAACGACGCTGACACCGACATGAACGACGCTGACACCGACATGAACGACGCTGACACCGTTGACACCGACATAAACGACGCTGACACCGACAAAAACGACGCTGACACCGACATGAACGGCGCTGACACCGACATGAACGACGCTGACACCGACATGAACGGCGCTGACACCGACATGAACGGCGCTGACACCGATAAGAACGACGCTGACACCGATAAGAACGACGCTGACACCGACATGAACGACGCTGACACCGACATGAACGACGCTGACACTGATAAGAACGACGCTGACACCGATAAGAACGACGCTGACACCGACATGAACGACGCTGACACCGACATGAACGACGCTGACACCGATAAGAACGACGCTGACACCGATAAGAACGACGCTGACACCGACATGAACGACGCTGACACCGACATGAACGACGCCGACACCGACATGAACGACGCTGACACCGATAAGAACGACGCTGACACCGATAAGAACGACGCTGACACCGACATGAACGACGCTGACACCGACATGAACGACGCTGACACGACGCTGACACCGATAAGAACGACGCTGACACCGACATGAACGACGCTGACACCGATAAGAACGACGCTGACACTGATAAGAACGACGCTGACACCGATAAGAACGACGCTGACACCGACATGAACGACGCCGACACCGATAAGAACGACGCTGACACCGATAAGAACGACGCTGACACCGATAAGAACGACGCTGACACCGACATGAACGACGCTGACACCGACATGAACGGCGCTGACACCGACATGAACGACGCTGACACCGACATGAACGACGCTGACAAAATTTAACAAAAAAAGCACAGGATCTGTGTACTGATAGAATATATTAGCCTTAAAATGACACTCTTATTCAAATTCAATAGAAACGCAAATTTAACAAACATTTATTGTAAGTGATAAACCTTAAACTACTTATTAAACAATGCTCTTTTGAAAATTATCATTAACTAATAACACGATTATGACCATGTATATACTAGCTGAAAACGCAAAAATATTAAATGATTGGTGAATGCTAAAAGATTTACTCTGATCTACTATCATTTCATATTGTTGAAATACCTTGTTTTCTGCACCTTTCTTTCAAATTAAACTCAGTATCCCTCATAAGAACCATTGTTTTTGACATTTATTTATCCTTTCTGGTATATCAAAACAATTATAATTATTGTGTTAATTCTATTTGGGGTTAAGAGTGCATCTTTAACAAATGTTTATTTAAAGCTACGTGGCCACAAATTCCATAGTTAAAAGGCGCCAAAATATCGTTAATATATTTCATTTTCGGTAGAAAATCATATGTTTTTCTTGTATTGATCAATCAAGTCAAATGAATAAAACACGATCATGCATTAAAATATAATAAATATATTATTTTGCATCGACCTATATTGTGAGCCTTTAAGTTAATGCTTTAAAGGTCTGTTATTGTATGAATAGCATTAGCACTGAATGAGCCAAAACGTCTTTTGAACTGATTTTAACCTACTAATCCTTTTAACAGACGCACGCATTACATAATGAATGTACATGCAGCTAAAGGCAAGCACATTGGCATTCATATCATTATTGTTAGCTCTGGCATTAAATTCGTCATTGTTCGGTCTGGTCACAGACCTCCTTGTAATAGTTCGTGTTTTGTTTGCAGCCCGGCGTCGACTTGACGTTTAGAAGACCAATTAGTATTCAGTCGCATGTTGCCAACTCAACTCACACTCATAACTCGTTTTTTGACTGGTGAGAGTGCAGCTTTTAAGCTGCACTCTCACAGATATACCATTTTTACAACTTTTTGATCTTTTGTCTTGGAAAGGGCAATTTTTTACATAAATTTCTGCAAACCAATGATTTAAGATTGCTGGGGAAAAAATCAGATTGTAGATTTCATATTTCCGTTCGAAAATTAATGTTTTATGGCTTAAACCGTTACTTACGCATAAACATCATATTTTGAACTTAAGTATTAAAATCTGCGATCTTTTATTTGTCAACAGTCTTATATAACTGGTGTCCATGGAATTTCGCAAAAAGTGGCTCGTTTCAAGACAAAAAATAATAAAATGTCAAAACGTTCAATCTGTGAGAGTGCAACCATAAAAATACACTATTATATATCTCATTTTGTATTTGTCTTTCATTTACCTCATGCGAGGTTCTTCATAACATTTTTAAAGAATTTGAGCATGAGAAAATACATATTGCGCCTATCCCACAGACAAATGGTAAGAAACACACCAAATGAAATTATTTCAGTCAAGTGGATGGAAAAGAAATTTGAAACTTGGATAGAAATCACAAAAACATAAGAATGCAATATGTTACTATGACTCCCGTGAATTTCACATAAAAAAGAAGGCGAAATACGCATTTAATTGTATAGTAGATGTAAAGTCGTTTAATCCTCAAACCGAGCAATTACACAACCAGTGTATATTTGATAGTTTATTATTTGATAGTTTATTCAGTCTCATCAATACAACATATATACATCACCTATTAAATGTACATCAAAATATGCATTGCCACTCAATATATGTATGAGTTATAAAAGACTATAGCACACACACAAAAAAACATAAAACTATACATTACTTATTTAACATCTAAAATCGATATATACAAAAGTAAGAAACTAGAAACCAATGCTAATCTTGTTTTAAACTTAGTTAAATCAAACAAAATAAAATACTGAAAACATGAACGCGCACAAGCGTGCATACTTACGAAATGGGTGTAAAAAATCGAATATCACCCCGGTCAGACCGTAGATGAACTGATTAGCACTCATTTCTAGCTTAACGTAAAATAACACAATAATTTAAGTTTTAAAAACAACAACAACATTACTTACACAAATAAAACATCCTATATTTAAGAATAGTGTATGTAAGTAGGTGTACCCCAGTCGACATATAATTAAAGTGTGGTACTTTATATTGTGTATAACCGAGAGATAACTGAAGTCATAAACATCAAAGACATAAATAACTTCTACTGGGCGTCTATATGCGTATGGCAAATGCAATAAATAGTGCACTAAACACATACATATGTATGCGATATATGGTAATACAAATAGGTTTTCAGGCTATATGTTGCAATTTAACAATTGATATGAATTACCCTAATATTAAGCTAATAACTATAGACAAACGATGTTAATTGCAAATAAAACTAGATCGAATTTGAAACACACGTTTTGAAACAATTGGACATAATACACTGTCCTGCAGTCATAAATACTATACATAATCACAGAATATTATTTATAATAAGATATACATGTATAAAGCAAATGCAAAGATATTTACACTTCGCACATGAAAACCAGTCGTGCGCGAATTGTTAGAATGAAATGTGTTGAAAGGAACGATTCAATCGAAATGACCACAGGACAGCTGAGGTGGAGTTTTGTGAATAACAAAATAAAAATGGAATTGGAGTCTGTATAAAATACATATACACCACAACTTCACCCCGCAAGGACAGTACAAACTCTAAATTCAAGCATCATAAGAATAGTAACAGGTATAAGGATTCTTTTAAATTTAAACAATGCCTTATAGCCCGTGGACATGTTGACATAAGTTTGAGTGAACAGGGTGATATTTGGTCCACCTTGCCAACACATTGATCAGTCTTCATTCTGGCGGTCACCGAGAAATATTTCCAGGTTGCAGGTACCTTGCATATTTTGCTCGCTGGTTTGTATTCATTATAATAGCTAATACCTTTATGGAATGTTTCTGTTCATTTTGTGATTTCTCGTGCGGTTCTTGTCGGTAAACAAATCTTTTAGATCGTTTGATAATTCTAAAATGACATGATAAACAGTTCAAAAGCAGTGTGGCAGGTTTATCGTGATCAAATTTTTCAAATCATAATTCTTAAGTTCACTTATTGTAAGAATAATCAGTTTATATTGATTCGGCTACAAACGGTTCAATTATGAGTGTGATCCGTCTGGAATCCTTGTAATCCAGATTTTCAGTTGATGAATTATTGTCCGAAGTGGAACTGAGGAACATCCATTCCGTGACCGCGAACACCCTGTACCTGTGTGGCGTCAATATTGATGGCACCATTCTCACCACGAAACCACCGTGAAGATTCCATACGAAGTTACGTCTCATCCCCGTCCCATTGAACGCCTCTCCCTCTCTGCACTAGCTGCTGGTTAAATTCGCTACAAGGAAAAGTAAGTTTGAATTGGCTCGATTTTATGTAGAAAAAAAAAATGTTGCATTTTAAGGACAAAGTTAAACAATCATAAGTTTAGAAATACGATGATCAACTTTTCGAAACAAAACGTCAGATTTCAAAAAAAGTTGCTTGAAGAATGATAGGCTTTTTGTTTATCCCTGAAATCAGACAAAACACGCTAAAATTAGCTTCAACAACCATTATTTAATTTATGTTCATTTTCTTATAAAAAAAATATGAGCAAACAATCTTTGTTAGAAACACACGAAAATCAAGAGAGCATTTCTGTTTGTTTAGATATCTTATACAGAAAATGCTAAAGAGTGCCAGCATCTTCCCAAAATTTCTTTAACACGGGTAGCGAAAACACTTTATTTCGTTTACGTATGTTCATATTTATATGTATTGTACATACCAATAGGAGGCTAAATTTGTGTGAGATGGTTATACTCTGCAATGCATTGGTCAATTCTATACTTTATAGTAGGACGGTTCACCAAATATGAAGTGATAAGGCATATACAATAAACTATTACAAGAAATCGAAAGGGATTGTTAAATGATTTTTAATAATATTCTTTTTATTCACATATTTATGAATATGTTCTTATTTTGTTTCTTATGTTATATGATATTTGTTTAAACCAAAATTCATAAAACGGTTCGATATTTCAGTGTCCGCTCTACCGGAAGTGTCTATTTTCGCGACCGGAAGTGTCCATTTTCGCAACCGGAAGTGATGTCTCTTGCCAACGAAAGTGATGTTCCATCAACGAAAGCTCCACCCGACCTATCGACACACACCTACACCACGCTTCACTGAAAGCGTGAAATAGTTTTGTAGGTTTCAAACAATTTCAATTACATAGAAGTGGGGTAAAAAGAAACTCATCTTTTACTGCTTTTGTTCCATTGGCGGGCATCTACACCCTCTCTACGCACCAGCTGACTCTGGAAACAAAAGCAGTAAAAGATGAGTTTCTTTTTACCCCACTTCTATGTAATTGAAATTGTTTGAAACCTACAAAACTATTTCACGCTTTCAGTTATGGATGCAGTATCTTCGTGTTTACCTATGGTTGGGCCATGGCGTATTGACCATATTGCTATATAGATGCAAAACACGAGGTATCTATGTATTTATTTCACGGGCCAGAGTCTGATATCAAATACAAAATATTTATTGTGAGGACCCCAAAACTTAGGGATGGACCCAGCGAGTGTTTTCAATATCAATTTATGGACCCACTCATGGTTACTCTTATCTGTATTTCAGGGGCCACCCTCATCTGTTAAATACGTATTTATTCGTAAGACCAGTCCCGAATTGACGTGTTATTTAGTTGGTTTTGTTCTATCATATATTATCAGCTTTATATTGAAATAGAATTACATGAATTTCTTCAATGTTTTAGCTTCTACTGTACAGGAAGTGATCCATCATGCAACCGGAAGTGATGCCCTTGCCACCTGTAGTGATGTTCCATCAACGATTCCTCCTCCAGTTCCATTGGCGGGCATCTACACCCTCTCTGTTCGCACAAGCTGACTCTGGAAACAAAAGCAGTAAAATATGAGTTTCTTTTTACCCCACTTCTATGTAATTAAAATTGTTTGAAACCTACAAATCTATATCACGTTTTGAGTTATGGATGCAGTATCTTCGTGTTTACCTATGGTTGGGCCTATGGCGTGTTGACCATTTTGCTATATAGATGCAACTCACGAGGTAGCTATGTATTTATTTCACGGGCTAGAGTCTGATATCAAATACAAAATATTTATTGTGAGGACCCCAAAACTTAGGGATGGACCCAGCGAGTGTTTTAAATAATAATTTATGGACCCACTCATGGTTACTCTTATCTGTATTTCAGGGGCCACCCTCATCTGTTAAATACGTATTTATTCGTAAGACCAGTCCCGAATTGACGTGTTATTTAGTTGGTTTTGTTATATCATATATTATCAGCTTTATATTGAAATAGAATTACATGAATTTCTTCAATGTTTTAGCTTCTACTGTACAGGAAGTGATCCATCATGCAACCGGAAGTGATGCCCTTGCCACCTGAAGTGATGGTTCCATCAACGATTTCTCCTCCCGTTCCATTGGCGGGCATCTACACCTGTCTACGCACCAGCTGACTCTGTTAACAAAAGCAGTAAAAGATGAGTTTCTTTTTGTCCCACTTCTATTTAATCGAAATTGTTTGAAACCTACAAATCTATATCACGTTTTCAGTTGTGGATGCAGTATCTTCGTGTTTACCTATGGTTGGGCCATGGCATATTGACCATATTGCTATATAGATGCAACTCACGAGGTATCTATGTATTTATTTCACGGGTCATAGTCTGATATCAAATACAAAATATTTATTGTGAGGACCCCAAAACTTAGGGATGGACCCAGCGAGTGTTTTCAATATTAATTTATGGACCCACTCATGGTTACTCTTATCTGTATTTCAGGGGCCACCCTCATCTGTTAAATACGTGTTTATTCGTAAGACCAGTCCCGAATTGACGTGTTATTTGGTTGGTTTTGTTCTATCATATATTATCAGCTTTATATTGAAATAGAATTACATGAATTTATTCAATGTTTTAGCTTCTGCTGTACCGGAAGTTATCCATCATGCAACCGGAAGTGATGCCCTTGCCACCTGAAGTGATGATTCCATCACCGATTCGTCCTCCCGTTCCATTGACGGACTTCTACACCCTCTCTCTTCGAACCAGCTGACTCTGGTAACAAAAGCAGTAAAAGATGAGTATTTTTTGTCCCACTTCTGTGTAATCGAAATTATTTGAAACCTACAAAACTATTTCACGCTTTCAGTTATGGATGCAGTATCTTCGTGTTAACCTATGGTTGGGCCATGGCGTATTGGCCATATTGCTATATAGATGCAAAACACGAGGTATCATGTATTTATTTCACGGGCCAGAGTCTTATATCAAATACAAAATATTTATTGTGAGGACCCCAAAACTTAGGGATGGACCCAGCGAGTGTTTTCAATATTAATTTATGGACCCACTCATGGTTACTCTTATCTGTATTTCAGGGGCCACCCTCATGTGTTAAAAACGTATTTGTTCATAACACTAGGCGCGAATCGACGTGTAATAAGTTTGTTTCTTTCTTTCATATCAGCTTTATTTTGAAATCGAATAACGTGATTTGGTTTTATGCTTTAGTTCCCTCATGCAACCGGAAGTGTTGTCCCTTGCAATCTGAAGTGATGTTCCATTGACAGGACCCGTTCTCGGACAGTCTTCGCGCCAGCGGCCGTTGATAGCAACATTAGCAAAAGATAAGTTTAGTTGTCGTGCTCACTTATGTTTTAAGAAATCGTTTGTAACCAAAAAGTCCGTCTTACACTTTTTTTATTAACTGAACATAAGTAGTAGAAACACTAATTCACGCTCGTGTATGTTCATTTTTATATAAATTGCATTTAACTGTAGGGGGTTTCTTTTCTGTGGGATTATGTTTTTATCTTAAAGGGAATATATTCATACTAAACAGTAGGACAATTTATCTAATTTAAAATGAAAATCTATAGTAGACATAATTTCAAGAATTTGATATTAATTATTCAATTAAAATGTTTTTTATTAATGATCGTAAAATATAATTGTCTTGGTATCCACTCATGGTTGGTTAATCTTATTCTTTAAAAGGGACATTCTCCCGAAATCACTTGTTATAAAGTGTGCTTCATTATAATATATTATCAGCTTTATATTGAAATAGAATTACATGAATTAGTTCACCTAAAGTGATGTTCCATCGACGTGACCTCTACTCGGACAGTCTTCGCGCCAGCTGACGTTGATAGTAACATTAGCAAAATATTAGTTTCATTGCGCTCACTCAAGGATCATTAAAAAAAAGTAATAGCAAACAGTCCAGCTCAAAGCGATTGTTTTCATTTTATAAGTAAGTCTGTGTAAAATATTCTTAACATTCATCTCTGTTTATAAGTTCAAACATCGAGAAAACCACACACACTTAAATTCGTTTATGGTAGAAGTTTTTAATTAAAAAACAATATCATCAATCTCATAAAATTGTAGTGTAATTGGTTATGTTTCAATTCTCGGGAAGGGGTTTGTGGTGGAGGGATAATCAAAAAAATATAGCTTAATTAAACTTTAACGAAATACACGAAAGTCGAAAAAAGCATTTCTGTTGGTTTTCGAAATCTTACAGTGAAAATGCTAAAAGGTGCCAGCATCTTTCCCAAGATTTCTTTAACCGAACATGGGTAGCAGAAACACTTTATTTCGATTTCGTGTATGTTCATTTTTATAAAATTGCATATAACAGTAGGAGGTTTCTTTTCTGTGGGATTAAGTTTTTATCTCAAAGGGATTAATTTCATACTTAACAGTTTGACGATTTATCTTATTTAAAGTGATAATCCCTATCACGGTTGGTTACTCTAATCCTTTTAAGGGGCCATTCTCATTAATACACGTGATAACTTGGTCTTAAGTGTGCTTCATTATAATACATAATCAGCTTTATATTGAATTAGAATTACATCAATTAGTTCACCTAAAGTGATGTTCCATCGACGTGACCTCTACTCGGACAGTCTTCGCGCCAGCTGACGTTGATAGTATCATTAGCAAAGATTAAGGTTCATTGTGCTCACCTAAGTGTTAAAGAAATTGTTAAAAGGCATTAGGTATGTTACGCATTTCAAGATATGGCGAAGGTTAAAAATTCAAGGGAAGAGCAAATACAAGGTTCATTAAAAAAAGTAATAACAAACAGTCCAACTCAAAGCGATTGTTTTCATTTTATAAGCAAGTCTGTGTAAAATTTTCTTAACATTCATATCTGTTTATAAGTTCAAACATCGAGAAAACTACACACACTTAAATTCGTTTAATGTAGAAGTTTTTAATTAAAAAAATATATCATCAATCTCATAAAATTGCAGTGTAATTGTTTATTTCAATTCCCGGGGCGGGGTTTGGGGTGGAGGGGTCATCAAAAAAAAATTATAGCTTAATTAATCTTTAACGAAATACACGAAAGTCGAAAAAAGCATTTCTGCTGGTTTTCGAAATCTTACAGTGAAAATGCTAAAAGGTGCCAGCATCTTTCCCAAGATTTCTTTAACCGAACATGGGTAGCAGAAACACTTTATTTCGATTTCGTGTATGTTCATTTTTATAAAATTGCATATAACAGTAGGAGGTTTCTTTTCTGTGGGATGAAGTTTTTATCTCAAAGGGATTAATTTCATACTTAACAGTTTGACGATTTATCTTATTTAAAGTGATAATCTCTATCACGGTTGGTTACTGTAATCCTTTTAAGGGGCCATTTTCATGAATTCACAAAATAACTTGGTCTCAAGTGTGCTTCATTATAATACATAATCAGCTTTATATTGAAATAGAATTACATGAATTAGTTCACCTAATGTGATGTTCCATCGATATGACCTCTACTCGGACAGTCTTCGCGCCAGCTGACGTTGATAGTATCATTAGCAAAAGATTAAGTTTCATTGTGCTCACCTAAGTGTAAAAGAAATTGCTAAAAGGCATAAAGTATGTTATGCATTTCAAGATATGGCGAAGGTTAAAAATTCAACGAAAGAGCAAATACAAGGATCATTTAAAAAAATTAATAAACAGTCCTGCTCAAAGCGATTGTTTTCATTTTATAAGTAAATCTGTGTAAAATTTCCTTAATGTTCATATCTGTTTATAAGTTCAAACATCGAGAAAACCACACACACTTAAATTCGTTTAATGTAGAAGTTTTTAATTGAAAAACAATATCATCAATCTCATAAAATTGCAGTGTAACTGTTTGTTTCAATTTTCGGGGGTGGAGGTAATGGGGGTGGAGGTTACGGGGGGGGAGGTTATGGGGGTGGGGTGGAGGGGGTCATCAAAAGTATAAATTAATTAATCTTTTTCGAAATACAAGAAAGCCGAAAAGAACATTTCTGTTGGTTTTAGAAATCTTACAGTGAAAATGCTAAAAGGTGCCAGCATCTTTCCCAAGGTTTCTTTAACCGAACATGGGTAGCAGAAACGCTTTATTTTGCTTTCGGGTATGTTCATTTTTATATAAATGCATATACCAGTAGGAGGTTTCTTTTCTGTGGGATTACGTTTTTATCTAAAAGGGAATACTTTTATACTTAACAATAAGACGATTTATCTAAGTCAAAATCCATAAAGAAATTATTTCAAGAATTTGAAGATTTCATTTTCAATTAAAATGTTTTTAATAACGTTCAAAAAATATAATTGTCTTGGGATTCACTAACGGTTGGTTACTCTAATTCTTTTAAGGGATATTGTCATGAATTTCCGAAATAACTTTGTCTTAAGTATGATTCATTATAATATATAATCAGCTTTATATCTTTATATTAAAATTGAATTACCTGAATAAGTTCACCTAAAGTGATGTTCCATCGACGTGACCTCTACTCGGACAATCTTTGCGCCAGCTGACGTTGATAGTAACATTAGCAAAATAATAGTTTCATTGTGCTAACTTATGTGTTCAGGAAATTGTTTGAAGGCATTAAGTATGTTTCGCATTTAAAGATATGGCAAAAGTCAAACAGTAGACGGTCAAGTAAACACAGGGATCATTTGAAGAAAAATAATAATAACTAACAGTCCAGCTCAAAGCGATTGTTTTCATTCTATAAGTAAGTCTGTGTAAAAGATTTTAAACATTCATCTCTGTTTAATGAGTTCAATCATCAAGAAAACCACACACACTTAAATTCGTTCGCACCAGCTGACTCTGGTAACAAAAGCAGTAAAAGATGAGTTTCTTTTTACCCCACTTCTATGTAATTAAAATTGTTTGAAACCTACAAATCTATATCAAGTTTTGAGTTATGGATGCAGTATCTTCGTGTTTACCTATGGTTGGGCCTATGGCGTATTGACCATTTTGCTATATAGATGCAACTCACGAGGTAGCTATGTATTTATTTCACGGGCTAGAGTCTGATATCAAATACAAAATATTTATTGTGAGGACCCCAAAACTTAGGGATGGACCCAGCGAGTGTTTTAAATAATAATTTATGGACCCACTCATGGTTACTCTTATCTGTATTTCAGGGGCCACCCTCATCTGTTAAATACGTACTTATTCGTAAGACCAGTCCCGAATTGACGTGTTATTTAGTTGGTTTCTTTCGAACATATATTATCAGCTTTATATTGAAATAGAATTACATGAATTTCTTCAATGTTTTACCTTCTGCTGTACCGGAAGTTACCCATCATGCAACCAGAAGTGATGCCCTTGCCACCTGAAGTGATGTTCCATCAACGATTCCTCCTCCAGTTCCATTGGCGGGCATCTACACCCTCTCTGTTCGCACCAGCTGACTCTGGAAACAAAAGCAGTAAAAGATGAGTTTCTTTTTACCCCACTTCTATGTAATTGAAATTGTTTGAAACCTACAAATCTATATCACGTTTTCAGTAATGGATGCAGTATCTTCGTGTTTACCTATGGTTGGGCCTATGGCGTATTGACCATTTTGCTATATAGATGCAACTCACGAGGTAGCTATGTATTTATTTCACGGGCTAGAGTCTGATATCAAATACAAAATATTTATTGTGAGGACCCCAAAACTTAGGGATGGACCCAGCGAGTGTTTTCAATATTAATTTATGGACCCACTCATGGTTACTCTTATCTGTATTTCAGGGGCCACCCTCATCTGTTAAATACGTATTTATTCGTAAGACCAGTCCCGAATTGACGTGTTATTTGGTTGGTTTTGTTATATCATATATTATTAGCTTTATATTGAAATAGAATTACATGAATTTCTTCAATGTTTTAGCTTCTACTGTACCGGAAGTTATCCATCATGCAACCGGAAGTGATGCCCTTGCCACCTGAAGTGATGTTCCATCAACGGTTCCTCCTCCAGTTCCATTGACGGACTCCTACACCCTCTCTCTTCGCACCAGCTGACTCTGGTAACAAAAGCAGTAAAAGATGAGTTTCTTTTTACCCCACTTCTATATAATTGAAATTGTTTGAAACCTACAAATCTATATCACGTTTTCAGTTATGGATGCAGTATCTTCGTGTTTACCTATGGTTGGGCCTATGGCATATTGACCATATTGCTATATAGATGCAACTCACGAGGTATCTATGTATTTATTTTACGGGCCAGAGTCTGATATCAAATACAAAATATTTATTGTGAGGACCCCAAAACTTAGGGATGGACCCAGCGAGTGTTTTCAATATTAATTTATGGACCCACTCATGGTTACTCTTATCTGTATTTCAGGGGCCACCCTCATCTGTTAAATACGTATTTTTTCGTAAGACCAGTCCCGAATTGACGTGTTATTTAGTTGGTTTTGTTCTATCATATATTATCAGTTTTATATTGAAATAGAATTACATGAATTTCTTCAATGTTTTAGCTTCTACTGTTCCGGAAGTAATCCATCATGCAACCGGAAGTGATGCCCTTGCCACCTGAAGTGATGGTTTAATCAACGATTCCTCCTCCAGTTCCATTGACGGACTCCTACACCCTATCTCTACGCACCAGTTGACTCTGGTAACAAAAGCAGTAAAAGATGAGTTTCTTTTTACCCCACTTCTATATAATTGAAATTGTTTGAAACCTACAAATCTATATCACGTTTTCAGTTATGGATGCAGTATCTTCGTGTTTACCTATGGTTGGGCCTTTGGCATATTGACCATATTGCTATATAGATGCAACTCACGAGGTATCTATGTATTTATTTTACGGGCCAGAGTCTGATATCAAATACAAAATATTTATTGTGAGGACCCCAAAACTTAGGGATGGACCCAGCGAGTGTTTTCAATATTAATTTATGGACCCACTCATGGTTACTCTTATCTGTATTTCAGGGGCCACCCTCATCTGTTAAATACGTATTTATTCGTAAGACCAGTCCCGAATTGACGTGTTATTTAGTTGGTTTTGTTCTATCATATATTATCAGTTTTATATTGAAATAGAATTACATGAATTTCTTCAATGTTTTAGCTTCTACTGTTCCGGAAGTAATCCATCATGCAACCGGAAGTGATGCCCTTGCCACCTGAAGTGATGGTTTAATCAACGATTCCTCCTCCAGTTCCATTGACGGACTCCTACACCCTATCTCTACGCACCAGTTGACTCTGGTAACAAAAGCAGTAAAAGATGAGTTTCTTTTTACCCCACTTCTATATAATTGAAATTGTTTGAAACCTACAAATCTATATCACGTTTTCAGTTATGGATGCAGTATCTTCGTGTTTACCTATGGTTGGGCCTTTGGCATATTGACCATATTGCTATATAGATGCAACTCACGAGGTATCTATGTATTTATTTTACGGGCCAGAGTCTGATATCAAATACAAAATATTTATTGTGAGGACCCCAAAACTTAGGGATGGACCCAGCGAGTGTTTTCAATATTAATTTATGGACCCACTCATGGTTACTCTTATCTGTATTTCAGGGGCCACCCTCATCTGTTAAATACGTATTTATTCGTAAGACCAGTCCCGAATTGACGTGTTATTTAGTTGGTTTTGTTCTATCATATATTATCAGTTTTATATTGAAATAGAATTACATGAATTTCTTCAATGTTTTAGCTTCTACTGTTCCGGAAGTAATCCATCATGCAACCGGAAGTGATCCCCTTGCCACCTGAAGTGATGGTTTAATCAACGATTCCTCCTCCAGTTCCATTGACGGACTCCTACACCCTATCTCTACGCACCAGTTGACTCTGGTAACAAAAGCAGTAAAAGATGAGTTTCTTTTTACCCCACTTCTATGTAATTGAAATTGTTTGAAACCTACAAAACTATTTCACGCTTTCAGTTATGGATGCAGTATCTTCGTGTTTAACTATGGTTGGGGAATGGCGTATTGACCATATTGCTATATAGATGCAAAACACGAGGTATCTATGTATTTATTTCACGGGCCAGAGTCTGATATCAAATACAAAATATTTATTGTGAGGACCCCAAAACTTAGGGATGGAACCAGCGAGTGTTTTCAATATTAATTTATCGACCCACTCATGGTTACTCTTATCTGTATTTCAGGGGCCACCCTCATGTGTTAAATACGTATTTGTTCATAACACTAGGCGCGAATCGACGTGTAATAAGTTTGTTTCTTTCTTTTATATCAGCTTTATTTTGAAATCGAATAACGTGATTTGGTTTTATGTTTTAGTTCCCTCATGCAACCGGAAGTGTTGTCCCTTGCAACCTGAAGTGATGTTCCATCGACAGGACCTCTTCTCGGACAGTCTTCGCGCCAGCGGCCGTTGAGAGCAACATTAGCGAAAGATAAGTTTAATTGTTGTGCTCACTTATGTTTTAAGAAATCGTTTGAAACCAAAAAGTCCGTCTTACATTTTTTTATTAACTGAACACAGGTAGCAGAAACACTAATTCACGTCCGTGTATGTTCATTTTTTTATATAAATTACATATAACTGTAGGGGGTTTCTTTTCTGTGGGATTATGTTTTTATCTTAAAGGGAATATATTCATACTAAACAGTAGGATAATTTATCTAATTTAAAATGAAAATCTATAGTAGACATTATTTCAAGAATTTGATATTAATTATTCAATTAAAATGTTTTTCATTAATGATCGTAAAATATAATTGTCTTGGTATCCACTCACGGTTGGTTACTCTAATTCTTTAAAAGGGACATTCTCACGAAATCACTTGTTATAAAGTGTGCTTCATTATAATGCATAATCAGCTTTATATTGAAATAGAATTACATAAATTAGTTCACGTATAGTTATGTTCCATCGACGTGACCTCTACTCGGACTGTCTTCGCGCCAGCTGACGTTGATAGTAACATTAGCAAAATATTAGTTTCATTGTGCTCACTTAAGTGTTAAAGAAATTATTTAAAGGCATTGAATATGTTTCGCATTTCAAGATATGGCGAAGGTTAAAAATTCAACGGTAAAGCAAATACAAGGATCATTTAAAAAAAGTAATAACAAACAGTCCAGCTCAAAGCAATTGTTTTCATTTTATAAGTAAGACTGTGTAAAATATTCTTAACATTTATATCTGTTTATAAGTTCACACATCGAGATAACCACACACACAACTTAATTTGTTTAAGGTAGAATTTTTTAATTGAAAAAAACAATATCATCAGTCTCATAAAATTGCAGTGTAATTGTTTATGTTTCAATTATAGGGGCGGAGGTTATGGGGGTGGAGGGGGGTCATTAAAAGTAAAACTTAATTACTTCTTTTTGAAATACACGAAAGTCGAGAAGAGCATTTCTGTTGGTTTTTGAAATCTTACAGTGAAAATGCTACAAGGTGCCAGCATCTTTCCCAAGATTTCTTTAACCGAACATGGGTAGCAGAAACACTTTATTTCGATTTCGTGTATGTTCATTTTTATAAAATTGCATATAACAGTAGGAGGTTTCTTTTCTGTGGGATTAAGTTTTTATCTCAAAGGGATTAATTTCATACTTAACAGTTTGACGATTTATCTTATTTAAAGTGATAATCCCTATCACGGTTGGTTACTCTAATCCTTTTAAGGGGCCATTCTCATTAATACATGTGATAACTTGGTCTTAAGTGTGCTTCATTATAATACATAATCAGCTTTATATTGAATTAGAATTACATCAATTAGTTCACCTAAAGTGATGTTCCATCGACGTGACTTCTACTCGGACAGTCTTCGCGCCAGCTGACGTTGATCGTATCATTAGCAAAAGATTAAGTTTCATTGTGCTCACCTAAGTGTTAGAAATTATTAAAAGGCATTAAGTATGTTTCGCATTTCAAGATATGGCGAAGGTTAAAAATTCAACGGTAAAGCAAATACAAGGTTCATTAAAAAAAGTAATAACAAACAGTCCAACTCAAAGCGATTGTTTTCATTTTATAAGCAAGTCTGTGTAAAATTTTCTTAACATTCATATCTGTTTATAAGTTCAAACATCGAGAAAACTACACACACTTAAATTCGTTTAATGTAGAAGTTTTTAATTAAAAAAATATATCATCAATCTCATAAAATTGCAGTGTAATTGTTTGTTTCAATTCCCGGGGCGGGGTTTGGGGTGGAGGGGTCATCAAAAAAAAATTATAGCTTAATTAATCTTTAACGAAATACACGAAAGTCGAAAAAAGCATTTCTGCTGGTTTTCGAAATCTAACAGTGAAAATGCTAAAAGGTGCCAGCATCTTTCCCAAGATTTCTTTAACCGAACATGGGTAGCAGAAACACTTTATTTCGATTATGTGTATGTTCATTTTTATAAAATTGCATATAACAGTAGGAGGTTTCTTTTCTGTGGGATGAAGTTTTTATCTCAAAGGGATTAATTTCATACTTAACAGTTTGACGATTTATCTTATTTAAAGTGATAATCTCTATCACGGTTGGTTACTGTAATCCTTTTAAGGGGCCATTTTCATGAATTCACAAAATAACTTGGTCTCAAGTGTGCTTCATTATAATACATAATCAGCTTTATATTGAAATAGAATTACATGAATTAGTTCACCTAAAGTGATGTTCCATCGACGTGACCTCTACTCGGACAGTCTTCGCGCCAGCTGACGTTGATAGTATCATTAGCAAAGATTAAGGTTCATTGTGCTCACCTAAGTGTTAAAGAAATTGTTAAAAGGCATTAGGTATGTTACGCATTTCAAGATATGGCGAAGGTTAAAAATTCAAGGGAAGAGCATATACAAGGATCATTTAAAAAAAAAAATAAACAGTCCTGCTCAAAGCGATTGTTTTCATTTTATAAGTAAATCTGTGTAAAATTTTCTTAATGTTCATATCTGTTTATAAGTTCAAACATCGAGAAAACCACACACACTTAAATTCGTTTAATGTAGAAGTTTTTAATTGAAAAACAATATCATCAATCTCATAAAATTGCAGTGTAACTGTTTGTTTCAATTTTCGGGGGTGGAGGTAATGGGGGTGGAGGTTACGGGGGGGGGGAGGTTATGGGGGTGGGGTGGAGGGGGTCATCAAAAGTATAAATTAATTAATCTTTTTCGAAATACACGAAAGCCGAAAAGAACATTTCTGTTGGTTTTAGAAATCTTACAGTGAAAATGCTAAAAGGTGCCAGCATCTTTCCCAAGGTTTCTTTAACCGAACATGGGTAGCAGAAACGCTTTATTTTGCTTTCGGGTATGTTCATTTTTATATAAATGCATATACCAGTAGGAGGTTTCTTTTCTGTGGGATTACGTTTTTATCTAAGAGGGAATACTTTTATACTTAACAATAAGACGATTTATCTAAGTCAAAATCCATAAAGAAATTATTTCAAGAATTTGAAGATTTCATTTTCAATTAAAATGTTTTTAATAACGTTCAAAAAATATAATTGTCTTGGGATTCACTAACGGTTGGTTACTCTAATTCTTTTAAGGGATATTGTCATGAATTTCCGAAATAACTTTGTCTTAAGTATGATTCATTATAATATATAATCAGCTTTATATCTTTATATTAAAATTGAATTACCTGAATAAGTTCACCTAAAGTGATGTTCCATCGACGTGACCTCTACTCGGACAATCTTTGCGCCAGCTGACGTTGATAGTAACATTAGCAAAATAATAGTTTCATTGTGCTAACTTATGTGTTCAGGAAATTGTTTGAAGGCATTAAGTATGTTTCGCATTTAAAGATATGGCAAAAGTCAAACAGTAGACGGTCAAGTAAACACAGGGATCATTTGAAGAAAAATAATAATAACTAACAGTCCAGCTCAAAGCGATTGTTTTCATTCTATAAGTAAGTCTGTGTAAAAGATTTTAAACATTCATCTCTGTTTAATGAGTTCAATCATCAAGAAAACCACACACACTTAAATTCGTTCGCACAGCTGACTCTGGTAACAAAAGCAGTAAAAGATGAGTTTCTTTTTACCCCACTTCTATGTAATTGAAATTGTTTGAAACCTACAAATCTATATCACGTTTTCAGTAATGGATGCAGTATCTTCGTGTTTACCTATGGTTGGGCCTATGGCGTATTGACCATTTTGCTATATAGATGCAACTCACGAGGTAGCTATGTATTTATATCACGGGCTAGAGTCTGATATCAAATACAAAATATTTATTGTGAGGACCCCAAAATTTAGGGATGGACCCAGCGAGTGTTTTCAATATTAATTTATGGACCCACTATGGTTACTCTTATCTGTATTTCAGGGGCCACCCTCATCTGTTAAATACGTATTTATCCGTAAGACCAGTCCCGAATTGACGTGTTATTTGGTTGGTTTTGTTCTATCATATATTATCAGTTTTATATTGAAATAGAATTACATGAATTTCTTCAATGTTTTAGCTTTTGCTGTACCGGAAGTAATCCATCATGCAACCGGAAGTGATGCCCTTGCCACCTGAAGTGATGTTCCATCAACGGTTCCTCCTCCAGTTCCATTGACGGACTCCTACACCCTTTCTCTTCGCACCAGCTGACTCTGGTAACAAAAGCAGTAAAAGATGAGTTTCTTTTTACCCCACTTCTATATAATTGAAATTGTTTGAAACCTACAAATCTATATCACGTTTTCAGTTATGGATGCAGTATCTTCGTGTTTACCTATGGTTGGGCCTATGGCATATTGACCATATTGCTATATAGATGCAACTCACGAGGTATCTATGTATTTATTTTACGGGCCAGAGTCTGATATCAAATACAAAATATTTATTGTGAGGACCCCAAAACTTAGGGATGGACCCAGCGAGTGTTTTCAATATTAATTTATGGACCCACTCATGGTTACTCTTATCTGTATTTCAGGGGCCACCCTCATCTGTTAAATACGTATTTATTCGTAAGACCAGTCCCGAATTGACGTGTTATTTAGTTGGTTTTGTTCTATCATATATTATCAGTTTTATATTGAAATAGAATTACATGAATTTCTTCAATGTTTTAGCTTCTACTGTTCCGGAAGTAATCCATCATGCAACCGGAAGTGATGCCCTTGCCACCTGAAGTGATGGTTTAATCAACGATTCCTCCTCCAGTTCCATTGACGGACTCCTACACCCTATCTCTACGCACCAGTTGACTCTGGTAACAAAAGCAGTAAAAGATGAGTTTCTTTTTACCCCACTTCTATGTAATTGAAATTGTTTGAAACCTACAAAACTATTTCACGCTTTCAGTTATGGATGCAGTATCTTCGTGTTTAACTATGGTTGGGCCATGGCGTATTGACCATATTGCTATATAGATGCAAAACACGAGGTATCTATGTATTTATTTCACGGGCCAGAGTCTGATATCAAATACAAAATATTTATTGTGAGGACCCCAAAACTTAGGGATGGAACCAGCGAGTGTTTTCAATATTAATTTATCGACCCACTCATGGTTACTCTTATCTGTATTTCAGGGGCCACCCTCATGTGTTAAATACGTATTTGTTCATAACACTAGGCGCGAATCGACGTGTAATAAGTTTGTTTCTTTCTTTTATATCAGCTTTATTTTGAAATCGAATAACGTGATTTGGTTTTATGTTTTAGTTCCCTCATGCAACCGGAAGTGTTGTCCCTTGCAACCTGAAGTGATGTTCCATCGACAGGACCTCTTCTCGGACAGTCTTCGCGCCAGCGGCCGTTGAGAGCAACATTAGCGAAAGATAAGTTTAATTGTTGTGCTCACTTATGTTTTAAGAAATCGTTTGAAACCAAAAAGTCCGTCTTACATTTTTTTATTAACTGAACACAGGTAGCAGAAACACTAATTCACGTCCGTGTATGTTCATTTTTTTTATATAAATTACATATACCTCTAGGGGGTTTCTTTTCTGTGGGATTATGTTTTTATCTTAAAGGGAATATATTCATACTAAACAGTAGGATAATTTATCTAATTTAAAATGAAAATCTATAGTAGACATTATTTCAAGAATTTGATATTAATTATTCAATTAAAATGTTTTTCATTAATGATCGTAAAATATAATTGTCTTGGTATCCACTCACGGTTGGTTACTCTAATTCTTTAAAAGGGACATTCTCACGAAATCACTTGTTATAAAGTGTGCTTCATTATAATGCATAATCAGCTTTATATTGAAATAGAATTACATAAATTAGTTCACGTATAGTTATGTTCCATCGACGTGACCTCTACTCGGACTGTCTTCGCGCCAGCTGACGTTGATAGTAACATTAGCAAAATATTAGTTTCATTGTGCTCACTTAAGTGTTAAAGAAATTATTTAAAGGCATTGAATATGTTTCGCATTTCAAGATATGGCGAAGGTTAAAAATTCAACGGTAAAGCAAATACAAGGATCATTTAAAAAAAAGTAATAACAAACAATCCAGCTCAAAGCGATTGTTTTCATTTTATAAGCAAGTCTGTGTAAAATTTTCTTAACATTCATCTCTGTTAATAAGTTCAAACATCGAGAAAACCACACACACTTAAATTCGTTTAATGTAGAAGTTTTTAATTAAAAAAATATATCATCACTCTCATAAAATTGCAGTGTAATTGTTTGTTTCAATTCCCGGGGTGGGGTTTGGGGTGGAGGGGTCATCAAAAAAAAAAATATAGCTTAATTAATCTTTAACGAAATACACGAAAGTCGAAAAAGCATTTCTGCTGGTTTTCGAAATCTTACAGTGAAAATGCTAAAAGGTGCCAGCATCTTTCCCAAGATTTCTTTAACCGAACATGGGTAGCAGAAAAACTTTTTTTCGTGTTCGTGTATGTTCATTTTTATATAAATGCACTTAACAGTAGGAGGTTTCATTTCTGTGTGATAATGTTATGATCTTAAAGGGGATAATTTCATACTTAACAGTAGAACGATTTACATAATTTAAAATGATATTCCATAAAAGACATTATTTCAATAATTTGATATTAATTGTTCAATTCGAATGTGTTTTTTTTTAAATGTTGGAACAATATAGTTTTCTTGGGATCCACTCACGGTTGATTGCTCTAATCCTTTTAAGGGGCCATTCTCATGAATTGCCGAACTAGCTTGGTCTTGAGTGTGCTTCATTATAATATATTACCACCTTTATATTGAAATAGAATTACATGAATTAGTTCACCTAAAGTGATGTTCCATCGACGTGACCTCTACTCGGACAGTCTTCGCGCCAGCTGACGTTGATAGTGACATAAGCAAAAGATTAGTTTCATTGCACTCACTTCATTAATTATGTTTCGCATTTTAAGTTATGTCAAAATGGCACAGTTAACGTTAAAGTAAACACAAGGGCCAGAAAACAAGTAATAAGATGATAACAAACAGTGGTAAAGTAAACACAAGGGCCAGAAAACAAGTAATAAGATGATAACAAACAGTGGTAAAGTAAACACAAGGGCCAGAAAACAAGTAATAAGTTGATAACAAACAGTGGTAAAGTAAACACAAGGGCCAGAAAACAAGTAATAAGTTGATAACAAACAGTGGTAAAGTAAACACAAGGGCCAGAAAACAAGTAATAAGATGATAACAAACAGTGGTAAAGTAAACACAAGGGCCAGAAAACAAGTAATAAGATGATAACAAACAGTGGTAAAGTAAACACAAGGGCCAGAAAACAAGTAATAAGATGATAACAAACAGTGGTAAAGTAAACACAAGGGCCAGAAAACAAGTAATAAGATGATAACAAACAGTGGTAAAGTAAACACAAGGGCCAGAAAACAAGTAATAAGATGATAACAAACAGTGGTAAAGTAAACACAAGGGCCAGAAAACAAGTAATAAGATGATAACAAACAGTGGTAAAGTAAACACAAGGGCCAGAAAACAAGTAATAAGTTGATAACAAACAGTGGTAAAGTAAACACAAGGGCCAGAAAACAAGTAATAAGATGATAACAAACAGTGGTAAAGTAAACACAAGGGCCAGAAAACAAGTAATAAGTTGATAACAAACAGTGGTAAAGTAAACACAAGGGCCAGAAAACAAGTAATAAGTTGATAACAAACAGTGGTAAAGTAAACACAAGGGCCAGAAAACAAGTAATAAGTTGATAACAAACAGTCCAGCTCAAAACGACTCTTTTTCATTTTATAAGTAAGTCTGTATATAATTTCTTAACATTCATCTCTTTTTATATTTCTTTATGAATTTAACAGTTATTTACTATGGTATATGATATGAGCTTTTTTTATTAAATGTGCATGAACAGTTAGATGTTTCAGTATCCACTGTACCAAAAGTGTCCATCTCTCCCAACGGAAGTGATGCCTGATTCGACCTAAAGTGATGTTCCATTAACAAAACCTTCTCCCGACCAATTGACGCATCTTTCTCACCAAACTTTCTTTCTTCGAACCAGCCGACGTCGTTATTATTTTAAAGATTTCTTTAACCGAAACTCGGGTGGAAAAAACTTGTGTTTGTGTTTTTATATATTAATATGAAAATTATTGCAAATAACGGTTTTATTTCATTTAACATATCGTGTTCGTTTATGACTGTATTTATTTATCTGTTCAACAATTGTTTGTTTTCCTTCTATTTTAACATTAGCTGTATTTTGAAATGTACATAAAACGGTCCTTTCTTGCAGAACCCACATTACCAGGAGTGTCCATTCGCGCAACCGGAAGTGGCACCCCTTGCTGCATTAAGAAACTTCCTTTTCGGGCCAGCTACCGTCGGTAAATTCAATGACACAACAAGAAATATAATAGAATTACAATTTGAGTTGATAATTAAATTTTAAAGATGATATAAACTAGTGGGGTTGGTAATGATTATGTTTTTGTTATAATGAAGGATACTAGCTGGTTGTTGTATTTTCAGTTTTACTTATATTAGGAATATGATACTAAAGATGAGTGATAGCCGTTATATTATTTTGCAGAAAGTGCCCGTCAGCCGCGTCTCCGACCATGGCCCCCTCCCGGCCCCGAGCGTTTCTGGGGGTCTCATTGATGTCCCAATGGCTTTATGGCAGGACTAGAACAGTAAGGTGAGCTTTGTGTGTAGAACTCTGATAATGACAATGTAACAGAAAAAAGATCTTATGTAATAATGATGATGATGATGATGATGATGATGATAAATGAGTTACTTTAAGCTTTCCGAATATCAGAAATGTGATATAACCAGGAGTTATAGTCGTATTCTGTTTTTTTGCAGAAAATGCGGAACAGCCGCTTCCCCGACCCCAACCCATCCCAGCTCCCGAGCGTTTCAGGAGGCCTCTTTGATGTCTCAATGGCTTTATGACAGGATTGGATCAGTTAGGTGAGCGTTACACATGTGTAGAACTCTGATAATGACAATGATGTGAAGTTGACGACGAAGTCAGAGGTGTTGGTGCTGTTGGTGGTGATGATGATGGATGTGTTGTACTTTTAGTTTTACAAATGTCAGCAGGAATGTTATATTTAACATGAGTGATAGTCGTATTATATATTTTGCATAAATTGCCCAACAGCCGCTTCTCCTACCCCACCCCCTCCTGGCCCCCGAGCGTTTCTGGAGTATTCCATCTCATTGATGTCCCAATGGCTTATGGTAGGACTATATCAGTAAGGTGTGCGTTGTGTATAATCATCTGATATTGACACTGTACCAAAAATAAAAAACGTAAGTGATGTTAATGATGACGACAATGACGTAAGTGTTGTTGTTGATGATGGTGGTGGCAGTGTTGTTGATGATGCAGATGATTGATGATAATGATGATGAATGAGTTGTACTTTTAGTTTTACAAATGTTAGCAGGAATGTTATATTTAACATGAGTGATAGTCGTATTATATATTTTGCATAAATTGCCCAACAGCCGCTTCTCCTACCCAACCCCCTCCTGGCCCCCGAGCGTTTCTGGAGTAGTCCATCTCATTGATGTGCCAATGGCTTTATGGTAGGACTATATCAGTAAGGTGTGTGTTGTGTATAATCATCAAGTGATGTTAATGACGACGACAATGACGTTGGTGTTGTTGTTGATGATGGTGGTGGTAGTGCTGTTGATGATGCAGATGATTGATGATAATGATGATGAATGAGTTGTACTTTTAGTTTTACAAATGTTAGCAAAAATTTAATATCTAACATCAGTGATAGTCGTATTATATTTTTTGCAGAAAATGCCCAACAGTCCGCTTCTCCTACCCCACCCCCTTCCGGCTCCCGAGCGTTTCTGGATGATTCCATCTCATTGATGTCCCCATGGCTTTATGGCAGGACTGGATCAGTTTGGTGAGCGTTGTGTTTGAAACTCTAATAATGACAATGTACCAGAAATAAAGGTCTTTATAATCAGATGTTAACGACGACGACAATGGCGTTGTTGTTCTTCTTCTTGTTTTTGATGATGGTGGTGGCACTGATGATGATGATGATGATCATGATGATGATGATGATGATGATGTATTTTACGTTTCCCTTATGTATTCAGGATTATGTTATTAAACATGAGTGATTGTCGTGTGTTTTTTTCAGTACATTCCCTACAGCCGCTTCTCCGTCCATGGCCCCTCCCGGCTTCCGAGCGTTTCTGGATGATCTCATTGATGTCACAGTGGCTTTATGGCAGGACTGGATTAGTAAGGTGAGCGTTGTGTATAAACATCTGATATTGACACTGTACCAAAAATAAAAACGTAAGTGATGTTAATGACGACGGCAATGCCGTAAGTGTTATTGTTGTTGATGATGGTGGTGGCAGTGCTGTTGATGATGCAGATGATTGATGATAATGATGATGAATGAGTTGTACTTTTAGTTTTACAAATGTCAGCAGGAATTTAATATTTAACATGAGTGATAGTCGTATTTTATTTTTTGCAGAAAATGCCCAACAGTCCGCTTCTCCTACCCCACCCCATTCCGGCTCCCGAGCGTTTCTGGATGTTTCCATCTCATTGATGACCCAATGGCTTTATGACAGGACTCGATCAATTTGGTGAGCGTTGTGTATGAAATTCTAATAATGGCAATGTACCAGAAATAAAGGTCTTTATAATCAGATGTTAACGACGACGACAATGACATTGTTGTTCTACTTGTTTTTGATGATGGTGGTGGCACTGATGATGATGATGATGATGATGATGATGATGTATTTTACGTTTTCTAAAGTTATCAGGAACATGAGTGATGGTCGTGTTATATTTTTTTCAGAAAATGCCCTACAGCCGCTTCTCCGTCCATGGCCCCTCCCGGCTTCCGAGCGTTTCTGGGTGTTTCTATCTCATTGATGTCACAGTGGCTTTATGACAGGACTGGATTAGTAAGGTGAGCGTTGTGTATAAACCTCTAAAAATGACATTGTACCAAAAATAAAGATCCAAAATGTTAACGACGACGACAATGACATTGGCGTTGTTGTTGTTGTTGATGATGATGATGACGATGATGATAAATGAGTTGTTCTTTTAGTTTCCCTTATGTTATCAGGAATATGTTATTAAGCATGAGTAATAGTCGTATAATATTTTCTGCAGAAAATGTCCAACAGCTGCGTCTCCGACCCTCACCTCTCCTGCTCCCGAGCGTTTCCGGAGTTATCCATCTCACTGATGTCCCAATGGCTTTATGGCAGGACTGGACCAGTTAGGTGAGCGTTGTGTGTAGAACTGATAATGACAATGTACCAGAAATAAGATCTTATGTGATGTTGACGACAATGACGTTGTTGTTGTGGTAGTGGTTGTGTTGTTTTGGTGGTAGTGGTTGTGTTGTTGTGGTGGTAGTGGTTGTGTTGTTTTGGTGGTAGTGGTTGTGTTGTTGTTTTTGGTTGTTGTTTTGGGTGTTGTTCTTGTAGCTGCTGCTGGGGGGGTTCTGATGATGATAATGATGATGATGATGATTATTATTGATGATGATGATGATGATGATGATGATTGAGTTCATACTTATTTTATTTATTTTCAGGGAAGAAAAAGGATGCCATCACAGCGTTTACCTTTCTGCAAAGAACACAACGATAGAACAAACACATGGACAACTCCATATCTCGCGTATACATGAATCATGTGCATTGAACCGTATTCTATACGAGTACATCGCTGTTAGGGAGCTTACAGGTGATGAGGCCCGACATCTAGTGGTACGAGACAAAATCCTGTAATTCTGGATGACAAACGGGCAGAGGTTTCTGAGTTTTCCCGAAAAAAGAGGGTTTTATCTCAGTTTTTCCTCGGCCAGTCGACCACGTCTGTAAGCTCGTGTTGCAAATTCATACTGTTTACGCTTGTCAGTTTCTCTAATGCTTCTCTATGAAATTCCGATAAATTTGAAATGGTACGGAAGAGAAATGTATCATCTTTGAAGAAATTCTGTTTGTGTTTTACGGACATGTCTTAACTAGATGAATATTCATTTGTGTCAAAATGTTGCAGTTGATTTGTTATATTAACTATGTCTTTTTATCAATACTGTATAAAGCTGCATTTGTGTCAAATGTTCTAAATGATTCTGGCTCCAATTTCTCGAAACTTCATAAGCTGAAGTCGCTTATTTTAATTAGCCAAAATACATACTAATAATGGATTTTGATAAATTAAAAATGGTTTCTTCTAATTTACATACAGATTTTTCTTATTTATAAATTATAAAAAAACTCTTAAAGAAGTAAATATAACACATTCTGTAGAACAATAAAAATAGTGAGTTTAGCTTAATCCTGTTTTAAGGGACTTAAGAAGTTTCGAAAAATTGGGGCCTGTTATGTATTATTTCTTAATATGTATGTACATAACTATATTATTTCTTTGTATAATATGAATATGCATTTGTGTGAAAATGTTTTAGTCCGGATTAAGTATTATAACAATGTCTTCGTCTTTTAGCAATATGATTATATATTAGCGCAAAATGTTTTGGATGATATATTTTGAGAACTATATTATGTCTTTTAGCAATATGATTATATATTTGTGCAAAATGTTTTGGATGATTTTTAATGATAACTATATTATGTTTTTCAACAGTATGAATATGAATTTGTGTCAAAATGTTTTGGATGATTTATTATGATAAATGTATTATGTTTATTAACAGTATGAATATGAATTTGTGTGAAAATGTTTTAGACAACTTCTTATTACCACCTTATTCTTGAAATGTTATTTGCATTTAACTTGTTTTAGAAATTATCAATCATGAAAAATAAAACGATGAAACAAAGTGTCTCATTGCTTAAATAATAATGATGAAACAGGCACCTTAAGTGTAAAATTCGACAATACAGATGCATGCGTCATCAAAACTATAGGGCGTACACAGAGAATACCTCATTACCATGACTACTACGCGGTACGCAATTTTGTAACGTAATGCATACTTGTGTACCATGTGATCTTCACAGTGACGGCAAATCAATCAATACCCTTGAGGCTTCTATCCAATACGTCACACAGAGACTTTTACAACTGCATCAAATGCAAACGATGAAAATTACATGTTTTTTTTTATCAATTTACTGCGATATTTTCACAATCACTTTTTAAATGGACGACGATAGAACACTTAGTTGACTGTGATAGTTGTATTCACCGTAACGTGGATAAGCTGTGTCTATGACCAATTTAAATTAGATTTGTTTGGAAAACAATGCCAAAAATATCAAAGCAAACGAACAAAAGCACAATTTCAGCAATATGTGGAAATCATTTCCGTTAGGTTTTTGGTCACATGTGATGATGTCAATCAATACATGTATTTTAACTTATAATTCATCATAGGCGCTAAAGGCGTGGTGGAACGCGACTATGATTTTTTTTTCGAGTTTCTGTCTGAAAATTGGTATACGAATAGAAGAGCATATGCCCAGTTAGGGACTGTTTTTACTTTTTCAATATTCGGAACAGTTTTGAATCTACGAGTTTTCAAAATATGCCACTGACGTCAATTTTGAGTCACGTCTGTCATATTTTTGCGTTCCAGCTACAATAACCGATATTTTCATCAATTCTTCGTTTACAGCTATGAAATTTCAACGTCAAGTACGTCTTGTGAAAACGTTCACGCTCATATACATATGGGAGATGGTTCGCATTGGTAATGCTATTTTTAGGCTATTTTCTATCATCACGTGGTACGGCGGGCAACCTTCACCTTACATCTCCAGCTATATGAGTGAAATGGCCGCTGCTGCTGTTGAATGTAGCTGAAATCTGGTACTGTTTACTCTATTTAGGAAGCGAATGGAAAAAATCTTCTCTCCTCTGTTTTCACGTTTTAGTTGTTATAAAATAACAAATAAAATGAATCAACATGACATCTGTTAAACGCGATTATTTTTCGAACATGTTCCTTAATATTACACATTTTCGCGACAACGTTTATGATTTTTTGTCAATATTTCATCCACAGTTAAAACAACGATGGGCGTTAATGTAAACTTTATAATATTTGAACTTCATAATGTTGGATTGTACTTGTTAAGGGACCTCTTATTCGCCCGTTCCAATTATTGCTCACCCTGCCATTTAATGTAGATATTCATTTGTTTCGAATCAAATCATCAAATTTTATTTTCAGTCGGTATGACGTAACAGAGAAAACATTAGCTATGAATAGCTATTGACCGACTACATATATATATATATATATATATATATATATACACAAGCATATAGTCATTCTTAAATGCCGTCCAGGCTTCTTTTTTTAATGATGGTTAGCCTGGAACGTCATTCATAACAAAATTCGTAAACATGTAAAAACTGTCTATGAAATGAAATGGTCTTCATTTGTATTCTATTGCTTAAGACTGCCAATAAATATCTTAATTCTTGTCCAGGCTAACCATCATTAAAAAAAAGCCTGGACGGCATTTTAGAATGACTATACAAGCATATATCTATATAAAATATTTAAGTATTAAAGAGATTGTTTGATGCAAACACACATTAAAAACACTTCCAAAAAGGTAATATATAACGTGTTGCTGTAGGTCTTTAGCTAATATTCTGAGAGTCAAACAAGGTGTTCAAATGAAGTATAAAATTGGCAAGAAGCAGCTTGCCAGTGAAACCAGCCAATAGATACCCGACTGAATGATCAGCACCAACATAATATGGGGCTTATGCACCAGTCAATTGTAACTACGCCCCCCCCCTTCCAAGGTCCAGGGGTCTGCAGGGGAAATTGGCCGTGTTCTTACCTTCCAGGTGGCCAGGTGAATGTGGTGTCTTTGCACCAAAAATAGCAGGAAATGGGCCTTATGTGGGGTGCGGGGGCATTTGGCGGGGATTTTTCCAGCAGATTGATTCTGCAGGGTGGGGATTTTACCAGGGGGGGGGGAGGGCGTGGTTACAATTGTCTAGTGCATTATCAGTTGCTCATTGATATCCACCATGACTTCTTACAATTCACTCTATTATCAACAGTAGTGCACTGCTTGGAGAGCAGAATCTGGTGGGAAGCAGTAGCCTGCATTGCCATTTTGGCTCTTTAGTTATAATTTTCCTACAGATTGTTATTGTTATTTCGTAAAATGTGTAATTTTGCATGAAATCTTAAACAAAATATTAAAAGAACCATTCCGAATTTGTGATGGGTGTTTCAACGCTTCAAATACACAAAAAACGTCATTTTGGTGTTTACGTAGAAAATGCCGGATACCTAATTGAATGCCCATTTTAGCGCCCCAATTTGGAGCCAGCTTTATTCATAAATATTAAAAATAAACAATCGTATCACATAGTGATGAAACAATTATCGAGTACAATGGATGAATCGTCGCTGACAATGCTACGTCGGCGACAATCGATAGTACTTGTCCAAAATCGATGTCGCTAATGTTACTTCCAGTAACTAGTCTACATATTATTTTTTTGTTGGCAAATGTCGAGTAAAGGTCTTTTTTTCTTTCCAGTAAATTCTCATTGAGTTCATTATAACAAGGCATGTCACTCTCTTTCACAAATGCCGTGAATGTAAACACTTTAATTCACTTAAAACCGTATAAACTCTCCCAAATTTCTTATTGTTTACATATTTCATAAAACCTTCTTCAATAACCTGTCTCTATGGTGTATTGGGTCCGGTCTTACCTGCAAATACCGGGGGCCCCGGCTTGATGCCTTCTGTTTTCGAAACCTTTTTTGGTATTGTTTGTAATTAACTAATTTACTTTTTTGTGAAAGTTTCATGAAATTAAGATATTCCAATAGAAATGTTGAATATTTTATGTTTGTTATACATGTGTATGTATTGATTTTAAATAAGAGTGTCACTGCTGTTTAACCAGTCAAAATACAGACATGTTCTGAAAACAAATACTAAAAACAACAACATCTGAATTGAAATTGACCTTTATAGTAGCAAACATTTCAACCCTCCAAATGTACTAATTGTTTAATGTAACCATACATATTTGATGTAATCAAAACAGGAAATATCATTACAAGCACATGGTATCAGGTTTACTCCCACCTCAGATAGGTATATCTAAAATTTTGGACATGCTGGAAATTCTTTTCTAGCACATCGGATAGACATTTCCGGTGAATTCAGCCGTGCTGGAAAACTCCATCTGGCATCCCCCCATGCCAGATGAGTCACGCGCTGTGACGTAATACTTTTAATTTCTTTTATTTTACATTTAATGTAACCATAATTATGAGATTTCAATAGATGAGTTCCATAACTATTAACTTTACAAAAACACACCTTCAAAACAAAACAAAATAACCCTTAAAAGACGTGATACTGAAGGAACTTCTTGACGTATGCAGTGAATAAATATTAATGCGCGTCATGAGGTCAGCTGACATCATCGCACATGCTGTTTGGTGAAATTTACTGCGCTTTTCTATGCATTTTTCAGAAAAAAAGTGTAATTCAAGGTATGCTAGAAAAAATATCTATCATGTGTGTCCGTTCCGGATCGAAAAATCCGACCCTCGGACACGCTGCGTAGCCGGTAACTCGGCAAGCCTCGTTACCTGGCAACGCAGGTGCCCTCAGGTTGGATTTTTCGATCCAGAACGAAAACACATGACAGATATTATAAATGTTGCCTATGGACAAAGATAAAACGGGCAAAGATAAAACAAAGACCCGTATCAAACTGAAATTGTAATCACACAATTACCTGCCTTGTTGTAGACCGTCATCTGTACCGTCATGGAAACCTTGTCCTGTGGCAATATTTAAAATCCTAATTAATTAATTTCTCGCTTCAAATAGCACCATTAAAAAGTGTTCATGCTCCATTCAAGAAATGATGCTGCACTTTCCTCAGAACTATTTAAAAAAACAATTTGACTATTTACATAATTTGAATCACTGCATGCATGTCCATGACAACCACGATTTATCACATATCTATATGCACATTATTTACACTTTGACTGAAGAGTTCCAGCGTAAAAAATACATTTTAACATTATTTTGTTAAACTGTGGTGGGAGAAGAAGCATCTTCCATAGCCGCTCGTGTAAGATAGGTTTGTCCCAGCCCTCGCGCATGGTGTTCTGCGAAAAAGAGGTTTACTGTTACACCCTACGCTTGGTTGGGGATGAACCTATCTTACACTTTCGGCCATGGAAGATACTTATAATCAGTAAAATATTCAGGCTATCTTGTTATAATTTTATATCACCCTTATGTTTAAAGTGTTAAATCCGAAGCATACATGTATATACAATTGGTTTTTAGTTTGATTATACATGTATACTTTAAGGGAATAAACAACTCGGTTTACAAGAAATGTTAGAAATTAAGATAAAAGATCTAATACAGTATAACTAAAGGTCAAAAATACATACATGTTTAGATGAGAAATTTGTTTTCCATGTATTTGAATCTTGACATAAATGAAAGTATAAAACATAAATTGATTATAACGATGATCATTAGTAACAGTTTTGTTGCTTGCATAAAATTTAATTTAATTTGGATATTAATACATTTCAAAGAAACAATATATATAAAAATTATATTAAACAAGTAATGCTTCATAGAGGAAAGAAGAAAAAACAGTGGAATGCATTGAATTTTGACATTTTTTTCTAAAGAATTGTTTTTTTTTGCTAAATTTCAAAAGGAATATTAACAAACTCTTTATATACCTCAATTTTAAGTTTAAAATAGAGACTGAGACTGACATCTATTGTAACAAAATTTTGATGTTATTGAGTAAGAAAATCATTTAACATTTACACATGAAATTAGTTTGTCCTAAAAATAATGTTCCATTCAATAAATAATAATGACGTAATTTCATGCTATTCTTGCTGTATTGTTATTTGTTATCTCATTCCTTGCTGTATTTATGAAATTGCAAAGTATAACTACTGTACTACAGTACCATATTCCTATCGACTGTTTCTGCATGCTTGTCAGAGGGCCCGTACTAAGGGGTAACTTGACATATTGCTATTGACGTGGTGTAATTTGGTAAACACATAAATAAGCAATTTCAGAAATAACGAAATTCAACCAGGTTGGGCCACATACAGTCAAATACAGTCATGTATCTTTTTCACAAGGCTACACTCAAACATTTCATATTCTCAGCGAGTGTGATATTTAAAAGACAGGGTCAGACTGGTTGTTAGAATCTGTAATTCATTCTGCTCTTTATATTTTAAAGAAATACAGTTTCTAGTACAAGTATAATAATTTACAGACTGATTGACTTTTAAAGCTTATAGATACTTTAAACAAGTTTATGACGTCATCCATTGTTCTTTTTGTACTCTATATGGGTTTTGAGACTGCATTCCATACTTTTTTTTTCTACTAACTGTCCAATATTTGAAAAATTGACTACCGGTATGCAATATTTGCGTAATGGACAGACAGTAGAAATAGTAGTATGGTCCGATTAACATACCGTAGAATCAAGACAATTGCATTTACACATTGTTTTCTTGTGAATGCTATCAAAATCGTTTAAAACTATTTACTTGCAGTACCGTCCAAAAATGAGTCTAGAGGTATACAGAAGTAAGGTTTCAGAATTTATAGATATAAAAAGCAAATTTATCATGCAGGAGTAAACCGAAGGTGATAGTTGCTCCAGGAAATTAAGTGAGTTTATTGTTGTTAACATTACATAGATGTTGATTTTTAAATGGCCAGATTTAGGTGATAGACCAGTTATTTGCTTTATTGGATATGTTACTGAACAGAATAACATATTACCGCTGTAAACACGGGTGTACCATTTATCCATAACCTCAACAAATTAATTTTGAAATCTGACAGACAAGCAAATCCATGATTTAGTTCATCTGTTCTTGCTGTTGTAAGGTTGTAGGAATATTAATCAGGAAATACCTTTGTATGTAAAAGTGCTTTCATTTATTAATGCCTCAATCAGTCATCTAAAGGTTTGTTTTATGCATGTAATTTTCATTATTTTACCAGTAAAATACTTTGTAAAAATATATGTTGTTTCCCAATGAAAAGCATAATATATTATTACAATTTACTGATAGAGCACCCAACCCAAATGTTTCGAAACCTCTATTTCCCTTACAGCAGGAGTAACATAATCGCACAATTTTAGTTTTGCTATAATTTGTGTTATGTTTGATGTGATAATGTCAAGAGTTTTTTTGACATAGAAAGGAAATTATAAACTTCATTTTATTTAGTAAAATTGAGATTAACTAAGACATTTCATAGTCACTTGATGAGAATGAAATTTCTGCTTTGGTTTCATATATGACCTGTAAAATATTTATTTTAGTAACATTTAACCTAAAAGTATTTATTTCATTCTTCAGATTTATCAAAGGAGCCATTCATATAAATCCTTCATGTAGTAAAAGTAACTAAAAATTAATGCAGTTTAACAATGTCAGACAATCTGAAAAAGATTTTTTACAGGTCATATGACACCAAAAGGAGTCGATGCCCATCAAGTGACTGTGATAAATTAGGCTTGATGAAATAAGCTGCCTAAGCCTGTTACTCTTAAAAATATTTGAGAAAATAGGGCCATCTGAGGCTGCAGATTATGTGCATAAAAACCCATATCCTATTGTATAATTTCAGTTACACACCACCTATGTAGAGGAGAATACAGTTAAGCTGTAGCTGATTGATCACAAGCTTTCCACTCTGCCAGCCATCTAGACAATGAGTACTAAGTGTCAAGTGAAATCGGTATGTGATGTCACTGACTATACAATTCTGATCATCGAAATTAGAGAATTTAAAAAAGCTTCCAGAATGGGGAAAAAACAGTTATTTAGCACGCAGGTTTCTCAAAAAAATAAGTGCTCATTGTGTCTTATTGATATCTGTACATGTACATCCAATAACACTAGTGCAACTAAACTACTGTTTTGTGAAATACAAAGCAAACGTTTGGTACAAGTAGTATCAATGTTAGACCTACAACATTACTTCTCCCTTTATCACTGACACAATTATTAACTTTTATTAGAGTCACTTATTATTATCAAACTTTATTATATCCCTTGCAGAGGCTCATAGAGATTCATAAGTGAAGTCAAGGTTTCACTGCTTCATTTGGATGCTTTGCTTTTTTTTAATTTTATCCTTCTCTAAATTATTAATCAATTGTCCGTGTTTACAATGCACAATTTCAAAAACATCATTTTTGTAATGTTGTTAACTTGTTACATAAGCATACAAATTGGAGCATTTTTCATAAACAATGTAATTAGCTGCCATTTTTTTAAAGTTTCATGCATATAAAGCTACTGCTAAAAATGTTTTGTTTTTGTCTTCTCATCTCCCTAGATCATCATCACACTTGATGAACATTTCCCATGTTTCCACGAGGCCAAGTGCATTGAAGTCTTAAGTGGTAACAAAACCCCAATAGAATGAACAGCATAAGAGTGATGTCAGTGTCTGAGCTGAAGCAACTGTAGACACACATTCTAGTGATAAAGAAAGGTTTGTCAAAGGATATGCATGCATCTTACACTCTGAAACTAGCAGATCCTGATCATATTGCCTTCAATGAAATATCTGATGGAAAAGAAACATTTGACAGGTCATGTGAAGGTATTTTATTGTAAGGGTATTATCATTTTCTAACGTCATATATGCCATAATTCTGGAAGGGTTCCTGGCAACTTTTGCTCTGAAAACAGGGGGAATTTTATTGTTTATCAATAATTAGTGTTATGGGAGCATTTAAAGGTGTGCTCTTATTTTAAAAAAACACTAATGAGATATATGCTGTTCAGAAATGTATCGTACAATATAGATATTTTGGGGTAATTCACAACCAACATGTATCGTATAACATATCTATTTTTAGCTCGACTATTCGAAGAATAAGGAGAGCTATACTACTCACCTTGGCGTCGGCGTTGGTGTCACACCTTGGTTAAGGTTTTGCGTGCTAGCACACAAAGGTTATATCTTAGCAACTACTTGAGGTATTGCATTGAGTCTTCATACAATGGTACTCAACCATAGAGCCTACTTAATTTACCAAGTTAGATAGCTCTAGTTTGCATTTAATGCAAATAATTGCCCTTTATTATTCGACATAGAAATTCTGGTTAAGGTTTTGCATGTAACCACTTTTAAGTCAATACCTCAGCGATTACATGATGTATTGCATTGAAACTTTACTCACATGCTCACAACCATTTAACCTTCTTAGTTAATCAAGTAAGATAACTCTTTCTTTAAAATGATATAATTTTTTACCCTTTATTATGCGACTTAGAAATTCTGGTTAAGGTCTTGAATGCTAGCACACAAAGGATAATATCTCAGCAACTACTTGAGGTATTCCATTGAGACTTTATACAATGGTATTCAACCACCTTACCTACTTAAATAACCAAGTTAGATAACTGTGTTTTGCAAATAATGGCCCTTTATTATTAGACATTTATGTTAATATCTCAGCACATCATGTATTGCATTTAAATCTAATCTAACAGTGATCCATGCATGTTTCGCCAAAACTTTTTAATCCTTACACTGAAAAGCGGCGGAATAGTCGAGTGCGCTATCTCTGTGACATATATGTATTATATTCGATCTAACCACCAATTACATGTCTGTTTGTTAAACTTCAAAGTAATGTTTTAGGACTTAAGGTATAGGACTGTAACCTTAAAAATTAGCTGCTATTTTTCTAAAGATGTTTATGTCTTCAACATATTTTCAGGGGTTTTATAGTAATATTTTATTTCTCAGTAATAGCTTTGCAATAATCCTGTTCGAAATTATTTTTCATTTTATTTTTAGAGCAGCATGGGGGATTTTTATGCTTATAGTATGATTGATTTCAACTCCAAAATTTAACATATTGTCGTAGCCCTGTTGTTTTTTACCTCAGCCTTGGAAATTTAACATATTGTCGTAGCCCTGTTGTTTTTTACCTCAGCCTTGGGTAAAAATTATTAAATATAATGCTGCTTACAATTGAACTTGAATTCAACAAAGCCATAATCATTCAAAGCTTTTAAACTTTAAAATTCTTTGTTCATTTGTTGTTTAAGTAGTATTGATATTAAACCCTTGCTGAAGTATGTCTTCACTTTTGCCTGCAAATATTGTTGAAGTATTTGGACATATACAACAATGACCAAAGCAGTTTCATATGATTCTGGTTTTAATTCAGTTGGGTTTTACCCTTTTGGCCTAGCATAAGCAGTACTGTTGTTTTATTCTTATTTCATGTTTCAGGTGATATCCGTTAAAGATCCATTGATGTTGATGAAGTACTTTTGATGGGTATTGGTCTGTTGTTACATTTGGATAAGTGGACAGGTATTCTTTTCAATTCTTGAAACTTGCTTAGTTAGTCTAGCAGTGTGGTTTTATTGAGATAATGTAATTTGGAAAGTAGTCTTGAGGAATAGTTATCCATTTTGTGACACTTCTCAGTCAGAGTTCATGCAGATTGTGATGTAGTTCACACTTTTGGTTCTTCTAAACTTTGCTTGCAGTATTGTGATGGTTCTCTCCTGAACATCCACTCTTTGTGCTACCTGGAATAGAAAATGAAATTGGATTATTTAATCTAAAGATATTTCAGCAAATCTTTACCTCTTATTGTTTATAACATGTACAGTGAGCTAAAATTTACCTTGAAATGGGAAATTCATGTCAGCACTATACGGTCTGCGATTTTTTTATAATGGACCCATTTAATGGTTTGGAATGGTGACTTAAAATTGGCTTTAAAATTTTATTTGTATAAGTAATTTGCAACGTAACCTACCTTGGTTTTAGCTTTTCTGCTTCAGAGTACAATTAATAGCTAAAGGATTTCACAAAATTAGTTAGTAGATATTGATGTTGTTCTAAGATAACCACATCAAAAAGATTACAATGATTGAATTGAAAACAAAGAAATGGCAGCGATATTAAAACTGAGTACTGAATAAGTGTTGGAACAATGTTCGTGTATAAAGCCACATTAAATAAGGACAAACAGACTGGAAACAAGAGGCTGATAACAATGTCATATGAAATCAATTCTGAAACATTTTTGTCAATTTTTTGCCATTAGTAAATTAGCTAAAAGTAAGCAATCAGTGGGTGTTAAAATTCATGAGCAGTATATCAGTGAAGAAAGTATTGATTACATAATTGTCTGTTGTACACAAAATAATTAATATGAGTCCTGATCAAACTACTTTGCAGGCTATACTATTGTTGAAGGAAAACTATATCTTCATCATAAAGTTTTAAACGTTAGATGATTTAGTGCCAATCTAATCACAGTGCAATACTTATCAGTGTGTATACCACATGATAAATTACGTCATATATGCTACGTCCGAAGGCAACATTTTGTTTAAAATGAAGACTTAAAGCAAAGATAACTTTTCTTTTACTACACCAATTTAAATGAAACCAAGGGCAGTCTATGCCGCTTAAATAGCCCTGCCTTCCTTTTATTACTGAAGTTTGATAAGGTGTTTAGTTTCATCTAACACTTCGACAAACAGGTTTCCAAAATAATGTTTTGACAGTGCTCCGTCAGACGGCCGTATTGTGAAAAAGTTTGTCGGAAGTATTTTAACTAAACTCTCAATTGAACTCTGGTAAAAGACAGAAGGAGGTGCTCCTTAAACGGCGTAGACTGCGCTATGTTTCATTTAAATGGTGAATAAATATGAAAGTTATCTTTGTCTTTGTTTAAAGTCTTCATCTGAAGCAAAATATTGCCTTCCGGTGTAACATTTATGACACAGTTTATCATGTGGTATACACACACTGATTATGTAGATGATAGTGTCACATATAATATTGAACCAGTGAGCCTGATTTAAATTGTTTTATTATTGGTATAAGGTTTTTGGTGGTTTGTACAGATTCACCAATGATGTTTACCTGCTTAATGATGTGACATTGGCTTTCAAGGTTTATGAAGAACTACAATGAATTGTCACTCTTTATTCTTTTAAGTGTAAGATTACAGCAAATTTCGCATTGTGAACACCAAAAGCAACATATTTACTTGGTTCACTTGTGATATATAGGATTTGGCAGTTTATCTGTGAAATATATTGCCATCTCTCACTGAAACAAACAATTACCCTGTATTTATATCATTAACGGTTATGCCATCATGCATTAACACCATTTTAGTTTTTTAAACATAACTGTTGTTGAAAGTATGCAAACTAAACGTTTAACTTGTTAAATTTTATTGATTTTAAGCTTAAATTTAAAAAAAAAAAATTAAATGCTCACTTTTATTAATTTAAAGAAACTTCTTTCATGAAATCTGCATTGCATAAGCAGTCATGTAATATCCTCTTTGATATAACCTTACATAATGTTATTCACAATTTAACTGGACAATTTGTTTGAATAATTGCATTGTAATCCACCTTCAGTATGCCATGATGAGACAGTCATCCACCTGCAGTCTGCCATGAGATGGTCGTCCACCTGCAGTCTGCCATGAGATGACCATCCACCTGCAGTCTGCCACGAGATGGTTATTCACCTGCAGTATGCCATGAGATGGCTATCCACCTGCAGTCTTCCATGAGATGGCCATCCACCTGCAGTCTGCCATGATATGGTCATGCACATGCAGTCTGCCATGAGATGGACATCCACCTGCAGTCTGCCATGAGATGGGCATCCACCTGTATTCTTATCAGATGGTCAGCCACCTGTACTCTGCCATAAGATGCTCATCCACCTGCAGCCTTGTATGAGATGGTCATCAACCTGCAGACTGCCATGAGATGGTCATGCTAGCTCTTTGAAAATTATACCAGTCACTCTCTCAATAATCTACAGTAATAACACAACAATAAACGGTTCTACTACTTTATTAGTTACCAATTTCTTTAATAAGTATCAGTAGAGATATGCAGTTATAAGGCTCTAAACTAAGCAAAAGCATAGTAAATCCAGTGTGTGACACTCATTTCATACACAAAATATAACTAACAAACCAAAAAATGGTAATCGACAGAAATCTGCACTGTAATGAGCACAAACGGATCCCGGCAGTAGAGGGGGTGCATCCCCCCCCCCCTTAAAATCATCCAAGTTTTCTTCTGTATGTCACTATCGGAGAAAAATGTAATAGTATACAGATCTATAAAATACGCGACTATAGAGTTCAGTGTTTTGAATCTAAGTTTGATGTAGTCAATCGGTTTTCGTTGTATAAAAACATATACAATTAATAAATTCCACTAATATTGGTAACCATATTATTGACTAAGTTTGGTAGTGAATATAACTCTTGAACATTTTCAACGAGGGTCATTTGTTACGCAACGGTTTGGGGAGGGGTGGGGGATGGTCAGTTCTTGACGTTAAAAAATGATCGGTCATTCTTTAAACAAAAAAAAAATGACTCATGTGGTCAATATATAACGGGGTAAATCGGCGTTAATTTAAAACACACTAAAAATTTAAAGTCAAACTCTTATTCAAATCAATATTCCACATGTATAACAAACATTTATTTTGACTGATAAACCCTTACTTATTACTTAATAATAAACTCATACAAAATATTATTCACTGATTACAAGATTGTAACTGTTTATTTAATAGTAGAAAGCGCAAAAAGATTCATTTTTTTTGTGAATGCTAAAGGATTTACTATGGTCTCATATTTCTTTCAAATTAAACTCGGTATTCTTCATAAGAACCATTGTTTTCGATATGTATTTATTCTTAAAGGCATATTAAAACAATAGTATTACTTGTGGTAAATCGTATTTGTGTTTAATACTTGTGTTTGCACTGATTGTAAATGATCACATTGAATTGTTTCTATTATCTCATCTTATTAAGGGTTGTTAATAGTTCACACAAATGCACTCACATGCACGCACGTATACGCCCACATACTCGTACATGCACGCACGCCCAAACACACGAACACGCACACTATGATAAAATTTATGTTCCAAATGGCTTAAATGATGATATTAAAGTTAATGTTTTTAGTGCAGTAAAATGTTTGATTTTGTTAATCAACGCATTGGTTGTTTTAATCCATAACGAGTTATTTTGTTTTCCTGACTTTACGACGCAATCAAAGCTTCTTGTGCGTACAAGCAAATTCATGAGACAACTTTCGGTGATGCATTCAATGCCAATGATGCAGAAGCCAACATAGCTACCTTATCCCGCACTCAATGTCCCTGCCGTGCGTATTGTACACGCGGGCGTGCGGACGTACGTGCTTGTGTGTGCGCGCGCGCGTGCGTGTGTACATACATGCCTGCGTGTGAGAGCGTACATGTGTGTGAGAGCGTGTGGGCTTGTATTACCACCGTTTTGAGGACGTATAGTGTTACGCACACCAACGGTCTGAGGACTGTTCGTAGTATGAGGACTTGCACACGAGTCCTCATAAAGATTTTTCATTATTAGGCATCTTCGTGAGGACTATGTTTAAATTTTCCAAAATCTACCAAGTCCTCATAAAATAGCGTTGTCTTGAATTCGTGTATGCCACCATGCACATTTTTCCCCGGTCTCTTAAAAGTGTGCATAGGCGAACCAATCAAATTGCGTCTGAGTGGTAGTATCTGTCCAATCAAATGTAAGTCCTCATTTAAGCGATATGGTGTATAAAGTGTATCCATGTCCTCAAAATATCGGCACAGCTAAACATTGAGCATCCGAGCTTGAGTTTGTATGTTCGTTAATTTCTTGTTTCTTTTTTATTTACCTATTGTGACTGATAAATAAGAGTGTTAATTATTTAGCAAGTTATGTAGCTAATGCCTTTTGTTACGTTGCGTTACTAACGTCTACTGTCTCTGTTATAAAAGTTATAAGGAAGTTATAAAAAAATCTCAAATTTAGCCATTTTAAGATTTGCAATTGTTTATCATTTCAATGAAGAAAACGAAATGCCACCATACTTCCCTGTGATTTTTATCTGGTCTAACAAAGCACTCGCATTCAGTTTGACGCGTACTTTATTTGGACGTGAAAAGTCCAAGATCACGAATTTACAATATGCTTTATAGCTTGAATTGTATCCTTTTTATCAGCTAGAGTTCGAGTGAAACATGTCTGGTACCCGTGTTTGATTTTCAAAGCGGGGGTATATGGACATAAACATTGAAAGAGTGTTAATAGAAATCAAGACCGACTTTGTATATATTTAACCATGTATGCCCAAATCTTTGAATAAGCCAGTCGTCTTTCAATAATTGGACCAGTTCATTTTGGTTTTGACGGTAATGTGTACATGTATTTAAATAATGACAAATTATGAATACAAACACTTCAGACCCATGCCAGAAGGGTCCTTCCAGGAGCTCTCTCGTCTGGGTCTACAGTGTTTGGAGAGCTCAAATTGATGGGACCTTGGGCACAAATGGGTTTTTATTTTTCCGAATGTTAGTTGAAACACTAACCCAGTCAGCAGACGTATATTGGGTCTATATAGCAAATATATCGGCATGGACGTCGGCTGGATATCGGTACCGGATATCGGGGCGATCGAAATCTTGCACATCCTATGCTAAATCCCCTGGATATCCGTATTGTTATAGACGGTATATAGCCTCAATATAGTTCCATATCCCCTGGATGTCGTATTTCTGATATAGGATCTATATATCGGCATGGATGTCGGCTGGATATCGGTACCGGATATCGGGGCGATCAAAATCTTGCACAGTGTATGCAAAATCCCCTGGATATCCGTATTGTTATAGACGGTATATAGCCTCAATATTGTTCCAAATCCCCTGGATGTCGATTTTCTGATATAGGATCTATATACGGAAGCTGATGTCCTTTGAATTTCAATATTAAACCATAATCACTTTACCAGTTTTGCATATTTATTATATCTATATATTTAGATTAGCTTCCCATTTACAACTTTCGCTGTAAAAGGGCAGCTGCTTAAATAGAGATGCCAATATCCAACTTTTCAAATATTACTATAGCTATTTGAGCTTTAGTTTGTTTGATGACAATTTGTAATATACAAATATTAATTCTCCTAATTCTCTCTACTCTTCATTTAAAGATATTTATTTTTTAAAGAAATGGTGTATTTATCCTGAAATGTAACAGCAAACAGAAATAAAGTCTTATTTAAAATTATATGCAGGATAAAATATACAATTGAAATGGTCAACTCATTTTTATTCAAATTGTTTTGGTTTTAAATGAATAAAAAGGGAGGTAATAAGTCAATATAGGGCCAATATTGGACAAATATATTTTCAATCTCAATGTTATCTACAGTCCTATATCATACCGACATTGGGCACACTGAACATGCCTCAATATCATTAAAACTATATTCTAATTCATAAATCAATGCTATATCTGTAAAATATCCGATTTTCTGTGTGTAGTGGTATCAATTTGACATCGAGTTCAAAACATCATACTAATATTGCCTCAATATCATTAAACTATATTCTAATTCATATATCAATGCTATATCTGTGAAATATCCGAATACCTATATCAGATTACTGATAATCCCCGTGATATGACATCGAGTTCAAACATCACGCCGATATTGACTCGATATCATAAAAACTATATCCTAAATCATACATCAATGCTGTATCTATGCAATATCCGAATACCTATATCAGATTACTGATAATCCCCGTGATATGCCATCGAGTTCAAACATCACGCCGATATTGACTCGATATCATAAAAACTATATCCTAAATCATACATCAATGCTATATCTATGTAATATCCGAATACCTATATCAGATTACTGATAATCCCCGTGATATGCCATCGAGTTCAAACATCACGCCGATATTGACTCGATATCATAAAAACTATATCCTAAATCATACATCAATGCTTTATCTATGCAATATCCGAATACCTATATCAGATTACTGATATCGCCCATATATATGCTTGCTGGCTGGGAATAATGTAGACCTGTATGGCGAAAATGTCCACTTAGTGTAATTCCAAAATAGAAAAAAGGCGTACATATGTTTTATCTGAATTTAGTTGATGATTTTTTACGAAATTAAAACCGGCTGGCTTGCGGTAGGTCAGTGGTTCTACCCAGTTGTCCGTCTGTGCAACTCAGACGGGTTTCTGGGGTCTTCCTCCACTTGAGGTTAGCCGGACTTCGCGCAATGACTGCAATACTGTCGAAGTGACGTAAAACCCAACACAAAACAAAACAAAACGAAATTTAGAAATGAGTGAATATTTAGCCTACCAATACATTTCCATGAATTCCCTTGTGTGAATTGGGTTGATGAGAGGGCTGAGTTGTTTTTGTTGTTGATGTTGTTGTTGATGTTGTTGTTGATGTTGTTGTTGATGTTGTTGTTGTTGTTGTTGTTGTTGTTGTTTAACGTACGCAGTTTTTATCACCATTTAGGTCGTATCACGATCAATGCGATCACTTTACCTGCATATACTTTTCATGGTCTAAACTTACCCGAACAGAGTTTGTTTAATCTTGTCGTTCACTTAAGACTGACATACAATGAATCAGAAAAAGGCAAATGGCCGTAAAAAGTATTTTGTGATATATTTAGACAGTCACAAACTATGTGACGGAACCCGGGTTCAAACCTCTACGACGAGACGACTCTAGGACTAGGAGCCAGACCTCTAATTACTTCGCTTTCGGGCTCCGCTAATTGCTTCAGCGCATTGCTTTGTCAATTAAAGACGACATGATACAGATAATTTGAGTAAATAAGTTTAGATGAACGAATTTTTTATATATCCCGTTTACATGTTTGATGGTTCGGCTAGGGCGATGGTAACCAGTCAAAACGTACCCAAGTTAAAACGTACCCAAGTCAAAACGTACCCACATCCTGGTCAAAACGTACCCAAACCAGGTCAAAACGTAAGCGCTTTTCTGGTCAAAACGTACCCACATAAAAAGTTTCACACAATTTTTGAAAAAATGACTATTTAATATAAAAAAATGTTTCTGCAACGCCGAATTATGTTCTTTTTCTGTGTTTAAAGCCAATTTAATCTCATATAAATCGTGTTTGTTAATGTTTAATGAAAGATTTAAAAATCGCTTTTCCGGATATTTTATTGACTAGTATTTTGGGGCGATTATGGAAGATAATCCCGGTGCAATCGATGAAAATTGAAGAAAGGCAGGCGAAAAATTAAATAAGTTGTTATGATATAAACAAGTAATTTTATATTGCCGGCTTCCCAATGTGTGTTTTGTCTACGTGGGTGTGTATCGAAATTCGAGGGAAGTTATTGACGAGGGCGGAGCTTACCTTTGGCACCGGAAGACCAGTTTCCATATTATATTAGGGTGGTCAGTTTGATCCGATAATCGTCGCCATTTCCCGTCACTTGACTTTATCGAGAAGCAAGGCATTTACTCTTAAGATGTCGCTGTTGAAATAACAATAGCAATATTGTTACTCCTCCATGCAACTACGCAAAACGGAAACAGAATGCGAAAGTTTGCCAGAATGCCACTGACCTACCGCAAGCCAGCCGGTGGCTTCCTCACATAAAGATATTCACTCCTTTTGGGATTCAAACCCACAGCAGTGAGGGGCTGGAGATTATGAGTCAGCGACTCTAACCTTGCTACCACAGAGGCCCTGCTAACATATTTTTAGGTCTCCTGCAGCAGAAAACAGTTGAAAATATTTTGTCAAAGGGGGAGTAGCAGTAACAATTTCTCACTTTGCCACAATTTTTCAATGCTTTCTAAACATGGAATTTTCATTTCTGTAAACAGTTAGATCTTTCATCCACATCTTTCTAAATGTTGTTTGCTGCAGAAACCCCATATTAGGGAATGGGTTAGAAGTCATGTTATGCTGTTTTTTGAACAGGTCAGAATGATGAGATGCAGGAGAGGTCTCCAAGTGATGATTCCCAGCAAGGGTACCAGTTCCCAAATGCTGTACTATCCAATACTGACAGACAGCTCAATGGTTAGATTAGGTTGAGTAAGTTGTGGCTTGTTACTTATTAATATTTAGCAACTCAATTGATATTTGAATGCCTTTGTTTATCGTTCAGTTTGTATAATTTAATCTAGAGATATTTAATTAAAGGGTGCTTTTTACGCTAGTTTGTGCAAGTCGTCTTCAGGATCGCAAGGTCCTCAAACTGATTGTTTATCTTCCAAAGTGCAAGTCCTCTGAATGTAAGGTCCTCAAACTGATTGTGTGATCTTTCAAAGTGTGTATTTCAAATGACTTGTTATGCTTTTTTTTTCCAACAGGGCAGAATGATGAGCAGCAGGAGAGGTCTCCCCCCAGTGATGATGGTCAGCAAGGGTACCAGTCGCCAAATGCTATTTCATCCAATACAGACACACAGCTCAATAGTAAGAACTGGCGGAGATAAAATTGGCCTGTTATTTAGGAAGTGTTTATCTTGTTAATCAATACGTATTAAGTTGAAATTGGAATGCCTTTGTTTATCTTTTAGACTGTAGCACATTATCTGCAGATATTTATTGAACTGTTGCCTTTTAACGATAATTGGCTATATTTTGTGCAAGTCCTCTGAATGTAAGGTCCTCACAAAGATTGTGATATTTTTCGAAGAGTATATTGTATTCCAATACTAGATACTAACATGTCTTTGCTTGTTTTGTCGGGTTTTTTCACATCACTTCGACAGTATTTCTGTCATTTTGCGACGCCCGGCTTATAACAAGTGGAGGAAGATCCAAGAATCCCACCTGAGTTACACAGACAGACAACTTGGTAGAACCACTGACCTACCGCAAGCCAGCCGGTGGCTTCCTCACATAAGAATATTCACTCCTTTTGGGATTCACACCCACAGCAGTGAGGGGCTAGAGATTATGAGTCAGCGACTCTAACCTTGCTACCACAGAGGCCCTGCTAACATGTTTTAGGTCTCCTGCAGCAGACAACAGTTGAAAATATTTTATCAAAGGGGGAGTAGCAGTAGCAATTTCTCACTTTGCCACAATTTTTAATGCTTTCTAAACATGAAATTTTCATTTCTGTAAACAGTTTGATCTTTTATCCACATCTTTCTAAATGTTGTTTGCTGCAGAAACCCCATATTAGGGAATAGGTTAGAAGTCATTTTATGCTGTTTTTTGAACAGGTCAGAATGATGAGATGCAGGAGAGGTCTCCAAGTGATGATTCCCAGCAAGGGTACCAGTCGCCAAATGCTGTAACATCCAATACTGACAGACAGCTCAATGGTTAGATCAGGCTGAGTAGGTTGTGGCTTGTTACTTCTTAATATTTAGCAACTCAATTGATATTTGAATGCCGTTGTTTATCATTCAGTTTGTATAATTAAATCTAGAGATATTTAATTAAAGGGTGCTTTTTACGCTAGTTTGTGCAAGTCGTCTTCAGGATCGCAAGGTCCTCAAACTGATTGTTTATCTTCCAAAGTGCAAGTCCTCTGAATGTAAGGTCCTCAAACTGATTGTGTGATCTTTCAAAGTGTGTATTTCAAATGACTTGTTATGCTGTTTTTTCCAACAGGGCAGAATGATGAGCAGCAGGAGAGGTCTCCCCCCAGTGATGATGGTCAGCAAGGGTACCAGTCGCCAAATGCTATTACATCCAATACATACACACAGCTCAATAGTAAGAACTGGCGGAGATAAAATTGGCCTGTTATTTAGGAAGTGTTTATCTTGTTAATCAATAGGTATTAAGTTGAAATTGGAATGCCTTTGTTTATCTTTTAGACTGTAGCACATAATCTGCAGGTATTTAATGAACTGTTGCCTTTTAACGATAATTGGCTATATTTTGTGCAAGTCCTCTGAATGTAAGGTCCTCACAAAGATTGTGATATTTTTCGAAGAGTATATTGTATTCCAATACTAGATACTAACATGTCTTTGCTTGTTTTGTCGGGTTTTTCACATCACTTCGACAGTATTTCTGTCATTTTGCGACGCCCGGCTTATAACAAGTGGAGGAAGATCCAACAAAACCCACCTGAGTTACACAGACAGACAACTTGGTAGAACCACTGACCTACCGCAAGCCAGCCGGTGGCTTCCTCACATAAGGATATTCACTCCCTTTGGGATTCACACCCACAGCAGTGAGGGGCTAGAGATTATGAGTCAGCGACTCTAACCTTGCTACCACAGAGGCCCTGCTAACATGTTTTTAGGTCTCCTGCAGCAGACAACAGTTGAAAATATTTTGTCAAAGGGGGAGTAGCAGTAGCAATTTCTCACTTTGCCACAATTTTTTAATGCTTTCTAAACATGAAATTTTCATTTCTGTAAACAGTTTGATCTTTTATCCACATCTTTCTAATGTTGTTTGCTGCAGAAACCCCATATTAGGGAATGGGTTAGAAGTCATGTTATGCTGTTTTTTGAACAGGTCAGAATAATGAGCTGCGGGAGAGGTCTCCAAGTGATGATTCCCAGCAAGGGTACCAGTCGCCAAATGCTGTAACATCCAATACTGACAGACAGCTCAATGGTAAGATCAGGCTGAGTAAGTTGTGGCTTGTTTCTTATTAATATTTAGCAACTCAATTGATATTTGAATGCCGTTGTTTATCATTCAGTTTGTATAATTTAATCTAGAGATATTTAATTAAAGGGTGCTTTTTACGCTAGTTTGTGCAAGTCGTCTTCAGGATCGCAAGGTCCTCAAACTGATTGTTTATCTTCCAAAGTGCAAGTCCTCTGAATGTAAGGTCCTCAAACTGATTGTGTGATCTTTCAAAGTGTGTATTTCAAATGACTTGTTATGCTGTTTTTTCCAACAGGGCAGAATGATGAGCAGCAGGAGAGGTCTCCCCCCAGTGATGATGGTCACCAAGGGTACCAGTCGCCAAATGCTGTTATATCCAATACAGACACACAGCTCAATAGTAAGAACTGGCGGAGATAAAATTGGCCTGGTATTTAGGAAGTGTGTATCTTGTTAATCAATAGGTATTAAGTTGAAATTGAAATGTCTTTGTTTATCTTTTAGACTGTAGCACATTATCTGCAGATATTTATTGAACTGTTGCCTTTTAACGATAATTGGCTATATTTTGTGCAAGTCCTCTGAATGTAAGGTCCTCACAAAGAGTGTGATATTTTTCGAAGAGTATATTGTATTCCAATACTAGATACTAACATGTCTTTGCTTGTTTTGTCGGGTTTTTCACATCACTTCGACAGTATTTCTGTCATTTTGCGACGCCCGGCTTATAACAAGTGGAGGAAGATCCAAGAATCCCACCTGAGTTACACAGACAGACAACTTGGTAGAACCACTGACCTACCGCAAGCCAGCCGGTGGCTTCCTCACATAAGGATATTCACTCCTTTTGGGATTCACACCCACAGCAGTGAGGGGCTAGAGATTATGAGTCAGCGACTCTAACCTTGCTACCACAGAGGCCCTGCCAACATGTTTTAGGTCTCCTGCAGCAGACAACAGTTGAAAATATTTTGTCAAAGGGGGAGTAGCAGTAGCAATTTCTCACTTTGCCACAATTTTTTAATGCTTTCTAAACATGAAATTTTCATTTCTGTAAACAGTTTGATCTTTTATCCACATCTTTCTAAATGTTGTTTGCTGCAGAAACCCCATATTAGGGAATAGGTTAGAAGTCATTTTATGCTGTTTTTTGAACAGGTCAGAATGATGAGATGCAGGAGAGGTCTCCAAGTGATGATTCCCAGCAAGGGTACCAGTCGCCAAATGCTGTAACATCCAATACTGACAGACAGCTCAATGGTAAGATCAGGCTGAGTAGGTTGTGGCTTGTTACTTCTTAATATTTAGCAACTCAATTGATATTTGAATGCCGTTGTTTATCATTCAGTTTGTATAATTAAATCTAGAGATATTTAATTAAAGGGTGCTTTTTACGCTAGTTTGTGCAAGTCGTCTGAACGTAAGGTCCTCAAACTGATTGTTCATCTTCCAAAGTGCAAGTCCTCTGAATGTAAGGTCCCCAAACTGATTTTGTGATCTTTCAAAGTGTGTATTTCAAATTTTTGATTTTGTGCTTTTCTCATCCGGTAGAGACTTATGTATTATGTATAACTTGTTCTGACAAAGTGGAAGTGGGGACATCTGTGTCCTATGGACACATTTTCTAGTTTTCTATTGGAATTCTGTTTTATGGAAATACTTTAAGGGAACCCAGGGGCGGATCCAGGGTTTTCCGATGGTTGGGGGGGGGGGCAACTGTTTGGCAATGTAATCCCCTACAAATGAACAATAAAGCGACCATGATTATATGCAAGAAACTTTGGGTCTTCCCCAAGGGTATCTTAGACTCTTAAAGTCTTAATAGACAAATTAATGTGTTTAACATCTAAAAATACATGTAAACTGTGACGAGTTTAGTGAAAATGCACACCAGGTTTTACAAAGCAGGGGTCTGTCAATGGGTATAAACGACAGTGTTTGTGATAAAGGAAAAGTAGATAAATACCGTATTTCCCCTAATAGAAGCACCCTCCCTAATAGTAGCGCCCCCCCCCCCCATGTTTTGAATCCAAATGTCAACCCCACCCACTGACTAAAAGATATCAATGCACTGGTGAATCTTGTATTGTGATCGAAAAAAAAAGGTTTCTATTGCTAATTAGGCTGAAAGTAAACTAAACATGAATACATCATTTGTAAAAAACGAGATTTTCCGCCGTTTCCATACACAAATTCTATTAGAAACTCTTAAGTGTTTCGTTTCATCGTAAAACGTAAACATTACTGCACTACCATTCGGGACCGGTCTCTTTTCCCCCGGATACAGCTGGATTGTTTCCATTCGTAAACAAAGATAATACCTGATTATTTTAATTAAATTCCCAGTTTAAAATATATCCGTCAAACATTCTGTTATAAAAATGAATTTCATATTTGGTTAAAGTAGATCTTAGGGTACTCAGAGAAAATCCGATCCACTCCCGAGTGCTAGCCATTGACTCCAATATTGTCAACTTCTGCTTTCCTCTCCGATGATATTACAAGTTAAAATTTGCGGAAAAGATCGTTTGGCAGGCATTTTGGATCTCTTGTAGATAAAACTTGGTGTCTACAATTTCAAATAATCGAAAGATAACGTCGTACTATCAGAGAAGCTGTAATTACCGATCGGTATTTGTGTATAGAGTTTCATAGCACTTAGTGACCGTGAAATTTCTAGATAATGAAAAATAAGGTCTGAAATAAGAGCGCCCCCTGATCGGTTTGTACGGCGCCCGGGCGCTACTATTAGGAGAAATACGGTACTACAATAACATGACTTATTTCACTCAATATGGTTCTTTTCGATCTCATTTTATCAAAGTTTGGTCTTTTTTAGGCGATTTTCCTCTTTGAAAAAATGCACCTTGGCAAATTTTAGTGTAGGCGTACGCTGCTTCCTACCCCTCTAAATCTGCCTTTGGAACCCTAGTTTACTCCAGATTCAAAATGTTAAGTATATGAGAATCGGGTCATTCAGTCTTTTGATTGTCGTGGAGGAACATAAGCATGTCAACATTTTCTGACCATTCAATTGGATCTTGCTTTAATTTTGACAAGAAAGCTGTGTTTGTGAAACAGCAATGCCCCCAAAGGTTACTGTCACAAAAATTGACATTTGACCTTGAATTGACCTGTGATCTTGAATGGTGACCTTGACCTTGACATGAGACCCCTCAAAATGTTTGGTTCCAGGATACGTACATGCATGCCAAGTATCTAGTATGTTAAAAAGCTATGTAAAATGTTAAAATTGGTTATTTGACCTATATATTTGGCGTATGACCTTGAACAATGACCTTGACCTTGACATGTTTGCATTTTAAATGTGCAGCTTCATGAAATACACATGCATACCAAATATGAAGTCTCTACCTTTATTATTTCAAAAGTTATGGCCAATTTTAAAGTTGCACACAAACCAACAAACACAAACAGACGGGGCAAAAACAATATGCCCCCCCCCCCCCATCTAGATCTTGGGGGCATAAAAAGTGTATTGTTACTTATTTAAAGTGATTTTATATTAAAATGTTTGTGTGTAAAACAGATGGAATAAGCGAAATTATTATTAAATGAATATTTTTCATGAACTTGATTGGTTTAAATGAGGTCACGTGAGTTTCAGTAATTTCACTATATTGACTCATAGGCGTGGCCTAAAAAAATATGACTCGTAGTCGTGGCCTAAATATGAACTGACCGGATCCGAATAATTCCATAAGTTTCTGGCACAATCGCATCCATTTAACTCACGCTTAACGCTTTCCTACTGACGTCATGTACAATGTCCTGCGCAGCAACGTCACACACGACGTCCTGCGCAGCCATGTTGCACACAAGGTCTGGTATTATTTCCGACATACTTAGAAGTCCGATTTCCTGTAGGAGCAAATTTTCTAAGGAATTCCTAAGGAGCTTTGTGAATACGCCTTAGGGAGTTTTGCTACTTAAGGGAAAATCTCACTTAGGTGAAACTCCTTAGGGAAATACTTAAAGGCTTTGTGAATATAGGCTCTGGTGCGAAACGATAACATTAAGTCAAAGTTATTGAAAGCGTACATGTAGGCTTTATTTAATTATTAAACAATTGTTGCCTTTCAGATTCAGTCGATATGACGATTTATCAACCTGGAAAAAGTGATATCGACCTCGGGCTGCGCCCTCGGTCAATATCACTTTTTCCAAGTCGATAAATTCTCATATCGACCTCACTAAAAATCAATAATTGTATATTGTTACCCTGCAAATGAGTTTTAACAAACCATAGTATTAAAAACAAATTTTACAGCAGCTTATTATTTACCTTGCTTTTAAATTTGGCACCAACATCGAATGAGATTGTATGGTATAATGTATTGCATCGTATAGTGCACTATACTACAGCTGACACTATTTTGTGTGTCCTCTGGACTAAGGTCCTCTCAAAGAGTGTATGATATTACAGAGAGTGAATTTTAAAGGTCTTATGTTGTTTTGTTTTTAAAACAGGGCAGAATGATAAGCTGCAGTTGAGGTCGCCCATTAAACATTGCCAGCAATGGTACCATACCAACACACAGCTCAATTGTAAGATCTAGTTAAGATAATGTCTCTTCGTTAGTAAAAAAATATTTACAGTATTAGTCTCTAGCAACTATGTTGAAATCGGAAAGCCTTAGTTCATAATTCAGACTTTATCACATAATTTGCAGATATTTAAGGAACTGGTTAGTTATGTAATAGTTGACAATATTTTGTTTAAGTCCTCTGAATGTTAGGTCCTCACACAGATTGTGTGACCTTAAAGTGTGTATTATAAATGTCATATTGTGCTGCCCCCATTGAAGTTGGAATGACTTATGTTATTTTGTCAAATTGTTTCACATAATCTTCAGATAAAAGATGAACTGTAACAATATAATATTTTATAATTTTTGCAAGTTCTCAGGATGTTAGGTTCTCATACAGATTGTGTACTGATCTTACAAAGTGTGTTTTTTATACCCCTAGATCTAGAGACATATTGTCTATTTGTTTGTTGGTTGGTTGGTTGCTTTGGGACCAACTTTAACATTGGCCATAACTTTTGAAATACAGGTAGAGACTTCATATTTGGCATGCATATGTATTTCATGAAGCCGCACATTTTGAATGCAGACAGGTCACGATCATTGTTCAAAGTCAGACATATATAGTCAGAATATATAGGTCAAGGTCACCATTTAAGGTTAAAGGTCATTTCTTTTGTGACAACAAACTGTGGTGGCATTGCTGTTTCACAAACACAGCTTTCTTGTTAATGTCATTATATTATGTTTATAAAACAGGGCCAAATGATGAAATGGTGAGGTCGTCCAGTGGTGATGAATGTGATGATGGTCAGCTAGGGTACCAGTCGTTGGTAGTTCTACAACCCCACCCCGACATACATCAAAGTGGTAAGAACTAGTAGAGTTATTAGGCCCCACTGATGGGGTGTGGGGACTAGAGATTTGCACTCTGTCCATCGGTCCTTACGCCTTTCCATGCTTCTGTCGGCCTGACATATTTTGTCCAGACAATATCTAAACCGCTTTGCTGTTAGCTGGTTACTTGGTTGTGTCAATACATCATGGGTAGGAAGTATGCCATTTCCTATTTGTGTTACTCTGTGACCTTAACCTTAACCTATGACTTCAGTTAAAGAAAAAAACTATTTTGGATCATTTCTCCTTTACCATCCTGAGAATACCAAAAGTAGAAAATAGAAAACGCAAGCCAAGTTAAATACACCCCATATCCACATCCAAAAAGCCAACCTGTGTAATGGGAAGCAAACAAAAGAAAACACTTAAATGGCCGAATGCAATGCAAAAGAAGGTAAAGCAACACATGCTTTATCTACACCGACATTACAACTATAAAAGTACAAGTATCAGCAATAAAAAGGTTTTAAAAAAGATGTGTGTTTGTGGGGAGGGTGGGGGTAATTAACGTTTTCAAGAAACCATTAAGTACCTGTTAATAAGCCAATAAATCAATCACTAAACCAACACTATATATGCATATTGGCAAAAGAGTGCCATACACATTGAGAAACCCGTTATTGAGAAGGGGGAGGGGGGGGGGGCTAAGGGATTGTATTTAGTAAGTGTTAACCTTTTGAATTCAAGGGAATTAAATTGAATTGGGAATTGAATATTTCTATGCCCCCAGCATCTATAGATGTGGGGCATTTTTTTTTTTGCCCTGTCTGTTTGTTGGTTTGTTTGTTTGTGTGTGTTCAACTTTAATATTGGCCATAACTTTTGAAATAATACAGATAGAGACTTCACATTTGGCATGCATATGTATTTCATAAAGCCACACGTTTTGAGGGCAAATATTACACGGTCAAGGTCATCGTTCAAAGTCAGCGGTCAAATATATAGTTCGAGGGTTTGGCGCAAGAATATTGTTACTCCTTCACAATTGTGAAGGAGTTACAATAGTCTTTCGCCAAACCCCGATTACCAATTTTACCATTGTCCATAACTTTTGAACCATTATATACGCATACTTGAAACTTGGCATGCATGTACGTCGTCTGAAACCAAACATTTGAGTGGTTGCATGTCAAGGTCAAGGTCACCATTCAAGGTCAAAGGTCAAATTAAAGTCAAAGGTAAATTTTTATGCCCCCACCTCTTTTTTGCCTTTGTCCGTCTGTCCGTCGGTCATTCCGTCCGTCCGAGCCAACAAATGTGGGTTTATGAGCTTAGGGGAGGAGCCTAAGACAAAAGAATACAATAGGTTCATTCCGTAAGCCCATAATATCTTTGTTTATTACGGGCTTTTCCTTTGATCTTTTAAAGAATAAAAAGCCCATAAACACACAAATTTTGGTATGTCCGTCCGTCATTCCGTCTGTCCGTCCCGAAAAGTTTGTGTCGTCCATAACTCTAAAAGCGTTTGATGTACAGACTTGAAACTTCATGGATGTATTACTCGGGGTGTGAACTAGCGCACCTGGGTATTTTCATCCGGCCAAAATTTATATTTACGGAGTTATGGGCCTTGATTTTGTGAAAAAGCGGCATTTTAAGTTTGTGTCATCCATAACTCTAAAAGCATTTGTAGTACAGACTTGAAACTTCATGGATGTATTATTCAGGGTATGAACTTGTGCACCTGTATTTTCATCCCTCCAAAATTTATATTTTCAGAGTTATGGGCCTTGATTTAGTGAAAAAACGGCATTTTTAGTTTGTGTCGTCCATAACTCTAAAAGCGTTTGATGTACAGACTTGAAACTTCATGGATGTATTACTCGGGATGTGAACTAGCGCACCTGGGTATTTTCATCCGGCCAAAATTTATATTTACGGAGTTATGGGCCTTGATTTTGTGAAAAAGCGGCATTTTAAGTTTGTGTCATCCATAACTCTAAAAGCATTTGTAGTACAGACTTGAAACTTCATGGATGTATTATTCAGGGTATGAACTTGTGCACCTGTATTTTCATCCCTCCAAAATTTATATTTTCAGAGTTATGGGCCTTGATTTAGTGAAAAAACGGCATTTTTAGTTTGTGTCGTCCAAAACTCTTAAAGCGTTTGTAGTAGTGACTTGAAACTGCATGGATGTATTATTCAGGGTGTAAATTTGTGCACCTGAATATTTTTAGTCAGCTAAATTTTATTTTTACGGAGTTATGGGCCTTGATTTAGTGAAAAATCTGCATTTTTGACAAAGCGCTAGTGGGGGCATCTGTGTCCTATGGACACATGTTCTAGTTTTTGTGACAATAACCTGTGGGGGCATTTCTGTTTCACAATTTCTTGTTTGTTCTGCTGTCAGACTGCATCACATAATTTGCAGATATTAAATGAACTTGTGCAAATAGTTGACAATATTTGTGCAAGTCCTCAAAATGTTAAGTCCTCAGATTGATTGTTTGTTATTGCAGTGTGTTCAGTGTGTGGCACAATGTATGTACGTCCCGAACAGTTTGTGTCTCGCGTAACTCAAAAAAAGCGTTTTTTTCTACAGATTTGAAACAGTATGGATATAATATTCAAGGTGTGAACTTGTACACCTGGGTATTTTCATCCGTCCGAAATTATTATTCACGGAGTTTTGGACCTCTATTTTGTGAAAATATGGCATTATTGTGAAAAAGCAGAAGTAGAAGTTTAGGGCATCTGTGTCATATGGACACATTTTCTAGGTTATCATGATTAAGCAATTTCTGTCATCAGGATAATTCCCCATATAAGAAAGTCCCCACAAATAGAAAAAAATTACCATGGTCCCTGAAAACGAAGGTCAAATATTTCTACTAATGTTGACAATGACCTTTCCTTGTTGGAGGACATAAACATTTGAGTCTCTTAAAATACGCTATATCTACGATATGTGTATGTTTTATGTTAAAATCAATAAAATCGAAGAATACCAAGCGAAACTGCTTGTAACTTAATGACTCCATGAGTGATTCACTCAACTTAAGTTTCACTGTTATAAAAAGACAAAATATAACTTTTCTGATTTTCTATCCCATGTAAAGAAACATCATGCCATTTACAGAAAAAAATGCTACCTTACAGATACATATATAGAAAAGAAGAGCCACTGAAATATCTTTAAGATATATGATTAAAAAATGCAATGAAAATAAATTGGTAAGAAAATATGGTTGGAATTAAACAATAGGTTTGCTGGCCCATGGCGGTTTAGAACTTCTGAGTAGTATGCATATGTGATATTTGTCAAAGAAGATTGTATGGCGGCCGCTGTCTCGGCTCTGTTTCTTTCTTTAAGAACACACATAAACATGTTCTTTGTTATAGTGTTTGAGAACTCAGATATTCAACTGAAGCATATTAAATGTTTTGTTTAAAGGCCTCTCAAAGTTGGCAAGCATTGTAATATTTAGCACTGTCCTCGTAATGCCGATAGGTTATGGGGGTCCTCATTGCCTTCGAAAACATTGACAAATAAATAAATGGCAATTTCATAGAAACCAAAAATAGAAACAATATATAATTTTCAACATTGGAAATTGCCGTTCATGAACAATATATACTGAAAAAGACGACGATGTAGCGTCCATATAAACAATGGGTCCTCCGAGCGTCGATATATGTCAAGGTCCTCAAAGCGCATGCAATACACGTATGCGTGTGTGCGTGTGTGTGTGCGCGTGCGTGTGTGTGCGTGTGTATGGGCGTGTGTATGATCGTTTGTGTGTGTGTGTGTGTGTGTGTGTGTGTGTGTGTGTGTGTGTGCGTGCGTGCGCATATATGCATGCGTGTGCACGCGTGCTTGAGTGTGGGATGGTGTGTGGGGTGCGTTTTTACGCGTGCATACGTGACTTTATTGTACGTTTTGTGTGTGTGTTTGTATGTAAGCTATAACAACCCTTAACAAAATGAGCTTATAGTAACTATTTAAAGATGCACACTTACTCTCCCATCAACTCAACTCAATATCTTAATTTTCCCCATGGCTGGACATATTCATAATATATCCAAACATTGATAGACATAGAACATAAATATTATTATATACAATAATAGTACAGTTTAAAATTATGGCATATTGTTGTCAAAATATTTATATAGGTAGGATATAGCTATATATAAGTATAAATAAAAAGCTTACATTCTACATGCAAATAAAATAAGTCTATTTGACTTCCATGATAGCAAGGTCGTATGTGATCTGACGCTTGGATAAGTAATTAATATTTTCCATAAATGCATAATTAAGTAAGAAGGTAAAGTTTTATTAGACAAAATTGATCTTGTTATACATGTTTATGCATGGATTTTGGATAAGCATGTCACTTTAAATATAGTTCATTAATAATCAGTGCTTTAATTATTCGATAATGTTAACTATTCGGAATTCAACAGAAGAAAACAATGTTGAATTATCAATTTAACTAAAATTAACAACAACTGTTATATGTTATTGATCAGTGGATTATTCAAAACTAAGCTCTTATTAGCGTAAATAATAGTTCGATGTACGTCATGCTAAACGTTTTATAACAATACGTAATGAAAAAGAACAGGTATAGGGGTTAGATTATTTGATACTGCTCAAAAACGAACTCGGTGAGGTACCCTTTTTTATATTAGGCGATTTGTAATAAAACATTGAATACATGTATTTAAAAAAATCAAAAATTAAACGAGCAGTTTTTTCAAGAATTAAAGAAAGGCGCACTTTTTTCAGCAAAACACGACGCCGTTTTTCCCGCGAAAAATGACGTTAAAGAAGAATTTTAAATAAATAACTTAAAACAAGAGAACGAAAAATATATGTGCGTGAACGTTTTCACAAGACGCACTTTAGGTTTAAATTTCTAAGCGGTAAACGAATAATTGGTGAAACTATCGGTTATTGTAGCTGGAACGCAAAAATATGAGAGACGTCTCGAATTTGCCGTCAGTGGTATATTTTGAGGAGTCATAGTTTCAAAACTGTTCCGCATATTGAAAATGTAAAAACAGTCCCTAATTGGGCATATGCTCTTCTATTCGTATACCAATTTTCAGACAGTAACTCGAAAAAAATTCATAGTCGCGTTCCACCTTAAGTGAGCGAAAAAACAAAACAAAAACAATTTGGTCTGTTTTTATAAACCGGAAGCAAACGAAGAGCGATATATTTATGTTCTTATAATCAATAGAAAGAAAATTTGACATAAATGATCTTTAACCCAATGGATTTCAATCTTGAACCGAATCGCTATTGATGATTTTTCTTATACATATTATCTAATCATCCGTATTTAGTAAGCCCAATACATGAATAAAACACATTTCTAAGATAATTATAACATATTTAGTATGATGATTATTCATATTTAAAAGATCTCTGCTTTTCGGAAAAGGTTTTAAACACCGTCTCAACCTGAATCACTTTAACATTATTTGCATCGATCTGTATTTAGACATTAAGTAAGACTGATTTCGGATATTTAAAAAACATGTTTTTCATAGGCTACGCCCCTAACCATGTGCTCACCGAAATGAAAAAGATAAAGATACAGTTACGTATATATGCTCAAAATACTATTCAGGTCAGGGAGTTAATTTATTCACCCCAGATTATGCTGTATATGTAGACATAAATAAAGTTTAGTTTAATCATATTTTATTGCATATAAACAAGTTTACATAGCACATTTAAATGCAAATATATCAGCACATATGTATAAATATACAAAAGGGTTGGGTCACAAGTTATTACAACGTTAGAAATCGGCCCTCCCCGTTTTATCAGACTTATATCAACAAAAAGAAATGGCATAACAGTTTAAAATTGTCACTGTGATACAAACTGCTATGTTTAGAAAATTCTGGTGTATACAAATTATATTTAAATGAGCTTAGTTCAACTATGATACGATGTTAATGTTAAAAGGCTATTAACCAAGGTTAATCTTACCTATTTTTGGTATATTGGGGCCAGTGTTGCATTCTGTAGTCCAAGGGCGTAGCTAGGGCCTAAAAACTTTTAGGTCTGATGATATTATGTGAGTTCGGGGACTTTTTATATGTACATTACACAAACTCAATAATACTTGCAACGATTACAATAAAACCAAGTCATACACGCTGCATGTATGTTAAATGAACAACAGACTTACTTTCTTTAAAAAAAAAAAAAAAAAAAAAAAAAAAAAAAATGAGTTGTTAAAAGTGTTTGAGTAGCTATTAGCTTTTGTTGCAAATTTGGGTTATTCAACTTTTTAATTATAATAAATGCGTTCTTAGTGTTCAGCGGGAAATGCCCCGCGGATGCCTTTATCTTAGCCAGTGCGCATGTGCGAGTCCCTGAATAACTAACTTATTAAAATCAGTGACTTAACGGAAATTTGGCGAATGTGATCGATACTTTGTGGAAATTAAGCGACTGTTATCGATACTAAATAGAAATTTGGTGGTACATATTTTCAACACAAATAACAAAGATTTTGACCGGAAAACAGTCAAGTTGTCTATTATCTGGTTGTCTTACGAATTTCTAAATATGTGTAAGCTTGGATATAAATACATTCATGTTTAAATTTGACTATTAAAGATACCAATCTGCTTCGATGAAATCAATGCAGTGTTGTTGTTGTTATTTTTTAAATGAAAGAAGTATTCAAAATATTCAACAAAAAGTAACTACAAAGTCTTGTTTTCCTCTCTCCATACAACAATAACAAAGGGAGAGAAAAGTGACAATGACCACTATGACAATGCGTGTGCTTATTGCTAAATATTAGATTATGTGTTTCATGTGTGCGTCTATGAAACTTACTATATGCATATTAAATCGAAGTATGCTGTCACACGTGATGTAAATTTCTGTCGGTTGGTTCACCGTTGGCACATAAGATAATTCTAATTTATCATAGGCTTTCCAGTGGTTAGTGAAATAAAATATCAATTTGATATTTTCACTGTTTTGAAATTATTTCCGAAATGACGTTAAGTTCGCATTCAATTTGGCGCGCCTTAAAAGGCTCACATAAACTCTCTTTTTATATATTTTAAGGCATATAATAAAAAAATGTTCAATTTAGTGTAAGTCTGCAAATCAGTGTTTCACCTCGTGAACACCAAAAATAAAAAGATCACTCGTGACTACGATAGTCGTGAAATATAGCCTTTGGTGCTCACTCGGTGAAATATAATACTCTTTAAATGATATGTCTCAAAATAATTCGAGAAAATACTGGACCAGATGAAATAAGCCACTTCCTATTAAGAAATACTTCCGAGTTCAATCTGCAAACCATTATGTCACTTTTTAATAGATCACTGTCAAATAGTCAAATCCCAAGCAAATGGAAATTAGCAAATATTATTCCACTTTATAAAAAAGGAAACAAATCAAAGGCATCTAACTACAGACCAATATCATTAATAAGCTGTTTGGGAAAGGTTTTGGAAAGGATAGTATTTAAGTACATTTATAACCATTTAGTAAGAAACGAACTTATATTTAAAAATCAATCGGGATTTCTTCCAGGGCATTCTACCGTGTTTCAACTTATAGATATATATCATCGAATTTGTAATGCAGCTGACAATAAGGACACAACATGTATAATATTCTGTGATATTTCTAAAGCATTTGATAGAGTTTGGCACGCTGGACTAGTATTCAAATTGCGACAGTGTGGTATAACAGAAACACTTTTAATGTGGTTAGAAAATTATCTAAGTCATAGAAAACAACAAGTTAGAGTTGGAAATACCGCTTCGTCATTATTGCGAACAAATGCAGGTGTACCTCAAGGGTCAGTACTGGGTCCCTTATTATTTTTGATATATGTAAATGATATTGCTGAAAATATTGGAAGCTTAACACGTCTATTTGCGGACGACAGTTCACGATCAGTTACGTCTACTGATTTAAATGCAATTGAACGTGTCCTAAACAATGATATGGAAGTTATAACAAATTGGTCTAAACAATTGCTTGTAAATTTTAATGCAAGTAAAACTGGAGGAATGATATTTTCCAACCGTTTTCCAAGATTACCAAATATACAATTCAACAACGTCGAAATAAATTTTGTTAAGCACCACAAGCACTTAGGTCTTACACTCAGCGATGATTGCAAATGGCATGAACACATCATTCAAATTACAAAATCAGCATCAAAGGTATTGAACTCAATGAGGATGTATATATATATATCATATATGCGACCTCTTCTACCGCTGTGGTATGGGATGGATGCACAGTGTATGAAAAGGAAAACTTAGAAAAACTTCAATATGAAGCCGCGCGTATAGTCACAGGCTTAACACGATCTGTATCCATTGATAATCTAATGAAAGAAATAGGTTGGGTTTCGCTTGCAGACAGACGAAAAATTCCAAAGTGAACTCTCGTGTATCAAGCTAAAAGTGGTACACTACCAGTTTATTTGCAAGAAATTACAGCATCTCCTTCAATTTCGGCATTTAAAGCAAATTTAAGGGAAAAATTCAAAGGTCCTGTGGTTCCCAAGTACTTTCTGTTAGAAGAACGTGTATACTCTGTAATGCATGCTCGTATTAGGAACCATTGTAGTAATCTTAACTTTGACCTCTATAATAACCATTTGCTTAATAGCACTAGGTGCCAGTGTGGTTACCCAGTTGAAGATGCAGAGCATTATTTCTTTAGGTGTAATCTTTATACTCAGTAACGTATATCCATGTTTCATGGAACACGTGCGTTTCACCCACTTAGCATTACGTCGTTAATATTTGGAAAACCCTTACTCTCCGACGATGAAACTATTGTATTATTCCATTATGTACACTTATTTATAAAACACTCTAAACGGCTAACGGATTAGCCCCTTCTTTAAATATAACTGAACCAGGTTGTTTTATTGAACAGTTTACCACATATCACCTGTGTAGCAATGAGTCAGAATGCTTCTTCTTTTCTTCCTGTCTTTTACTAACATTTCTTTCACTTATCCATTTCCTTACCCTTTTCTTATCTTATTTATATTTATCGCCAAATACTTATCAAGTTTATGTGCTTATGGGGAAGACGTTACTAATGTTGTTAGAACCTGTGTCCAACCCATTTGCGTTTTGTATACTCTATATTATTGTTGTAAATACCGATTATGTTGAAAGAAAAAAGGCAATAAAATATGTTTAAATCAAATCAAATATATTACGATCTTATACTGAAACAAACAACTATCCTCTATATCATACATTATTTATTAATTATAAAATAATCCCTATTGGGTGTGTGACCTCGACCACACCATCGTTTTGGGGGACACCGGTCTCATGTCCTTAACAGTGGTTTAGAGGTTACAGTCCACCATTTTTTATATTTAGGAAACATGCTGTTCAAGAACGTGGCCGTCGGGAAGGTCATTCCTGATATTGGACCATGTTTCAAGGCTTACGTTGTTTTGTTGGGGCCAGTGCCGTCTAGCGAGCTGGTGCTAGCTCGAAACATGCACGCACGCACGCACGCACACATGCAAGTGATTTAACGTCACATTGAGTAAAAAATGCCACTAACTGGCATTTAGATTTTAAACATTCATTATCTAAGGACTTTAGGTTAATAAAAGTAAAATTGTATACGCTTTGTTGATTTGATCTCGCAACGGCATGATATAAAACACGTACATTATGGGGGTTTTGACTATTAACAGATACCATACTTGTTTTTGATGAAATAAATGCATGGGTGCTTATTCTACAACTTTTTTGCAACTAAATTATTTTTCAAAGAATTCAACTGAAAGTAACAAGAAAGCGATGCTTTCGATTGAAAACTGATGACTCACATACACAAATAACAAGGGGAGATAAATGTGGATTAACTGCCCCAGAGTTATAATTCTAACGTTGTGCACAACTTAACATTACATCCAATAATGCTCAAAGTCTAATTTCAATCCATTCAGTAGTTTCTTGATAAAGCTTATCAACAAACAAGGGGAGATAACTTTGTATGAATGTGCCAGCGAGTTAACTTTCCTGTGATGTGTACAACTGCACATAACCATCTATCAATGATTATAGTTTCATTTAATTCCTACCAGTAGTTTCCAAGTTATGCTTCATACAAACTATATTTTTAAGAAAACTCCAAGTGAAAGGGAGAGAACTCTGCAACAATGCGACAAAAGTTGACTGTCATCTAAAAGTCGTCGAAGTTTCAACTGATTTCTTTGAATAGTTTCCGAGAAATGGCCTAGAATAAGTTAATTCTAAAAAACATGAACAACGGGAGATAACTTTGCAACAAATGCCCAGGTTATATTTCCTGCAATGTGCGCAACTGCATATCTCTGAGTGTGTACATATCTTTATATATTTAAAGGGAGATAACCGAAGAAAAGAATTCCTATAATAATCGCCCTGTCCTTTGTGTCCATCGGATTTTTTCTTATTTACTTAATTACTTAAAAACCATTGGAGATATCAATTTCAAACTTTATACAATTACTCACAGTGGCAAAAAAGTCAATTTATAGATCTCCAATTTTAATATTGTTAGAGTTATGTACCTTTGTTACCTTATTTGTTCATATTTTTCATGTTTTTTTTTATTACTAACTACTTTCATTGAAGATATCAACTTCAAACCTCTTAAATATTGTAAGAGTTATGGCACTAAGTATATATATTTAATTCACGAACCATCAATACTTGTTGTTATACATGTAAAGTATGGACTCACATGGGGTGGAGAAAACAAACCAGAGCATGTGAAGTGTACAGTTTATTGATCTAAAAAAGACATACATGGACATTTGATGGTTCTGACAAAGAAGTGAGGGCTTTTTAGACCCTATACAGAAGTGAGGGCTGTAGACCCTTAACATAAGTACTTGTACAGAAGTGAGGGATCCAAGCCCTTGATGTAGATACAATTGTACAATAAAATGATCACAACACTAAATGTTTAATGTCAAACAACAAGTTAATTCTACCATAAAGAAACACTATTCTAGAGATATTTAACAACCATACTGATAAATTTACTAGAACTGGCCCTATGAATTTCACAAATTAAAATTTGAGACTGGCCCCAGTTTCATAAAAAATGAAAAATTATTTTTACTAAGAACAAAATATTCCTTATGAAACCAGTTTGTTTGTGTATTAAACGCAATATCACCTTTCCATTTATCCAAAAATCCTGTATGCTATTAAATATGTATCACACATTTTGAGTACAACCAATCTTTTTTAAATTATAACTTGGTAACATTTCTTGGTCTGGTACAAAAAAAAATAAAATAATTGGCCATATAACGTACAAGAAAAAACAATTTTAACAGAATTCAGACATATACTTTTTAAAACCATGTAAGATTGTCAAGCAGTAAAATGACTCCAGTTGTTATAAAAATAAATACATCTAAAAAGAGTTTTCAAAAAACTGGGGCCAGAGTACACTAGTAAAATAAAGAACCTTTATTTTGTTACTTCATGCCTGAAACAACAGTCATAAAAGCAGATGTGATATTTTAAATAGTAAAAAGTGTCCGTATAAAATGAGCATTATCGAAGTACAAGTACCAAATTTTTTGGAATGTTTAAGAGCACTGGTACAACCATGCACATTTCAAACTTTTCTTCAACTGCCAATTGCTACTTTGATTTAAACTTTATAAAATAAATCAATAGCATTTGTGTGGCTAAACGGCTTTATATCCTTATTTCTTTGACTTAACAAAACAAACCTAATGATTGGATTTCCTTGTTAGCAAGCAATTAAATTAATGCAGTCAGCATATTTGCAGTCTTTTCACTAACGAAATGTGAATGCGGGCTTAAAAAGCTGACCCAATTCTTTATCGTAGAGTTAACCTGTTTCCTGTACACTTCAAGATTTTATTGGAAAAGCATGGCTGATGTATGTATGTCATTGTATTTGCTTTGTTCAGGAGAAATATTAATAGAATCAGTTTCATTATAATATTTCTTAATTTTTTCTTTATTTTTTTTGATATTTTGATTCAAATATTTTTTTAGTGTTTCTTTATTTTAAGGGATAATTAAATATTTTTGATAACAAATAAATATGACCAACATACAATTTAACATATAAAAATGATAGCAGGTCAGTTAATTTCAAATACAATAAAAAGTGAAGCAAAAATATCACATCAGTATTTATTTATTCCTTTGAAATAATATTTTAACCAGCTGTATAATATTCAGGGTTTAGAATAAAATCAAATCATAAAAAAAGATTTCATAAAAGAGATTATTAATTTGTAGGTAAAATCACCAGATTAAAAATTGGTCAAGGAGAAACGACCTGCTAGTTAAAATATATACATGTATCACTAAAAACAATGGTGATAAAATTGTAATGTATATGAAAATGTACATAAATGGAAGAAAATTAATTAAAACTGAAAACAAGAGATTTTAAAATGTATACATTAAACCTTACAAGACAATAATTGGACCTTTTTTCTTAACTTGGAACAATATCGCCACATCCTAAGAAACGCTGTCTGGGTTAATAGCTACGGTAACTAGAGCATGGCACAGGAAGCTATAACATTGATAGCCGGAAGAGTTAAGCAAATCTAAGCAGCTTTGTTCCCTAGTAACGATAACAATCACGATCACTTCTACTTGAAATAAAAAATGAAATATAAAATTTTCTTCCATTAAACTTGATTCTAAACTGGCCTTTAAAACATAAAATATCTTTGCTTATTAAGCAAAACAAGCAGAGTATGAATCGTTTAAAAGAATAAAGCATTATACAATTGTAGATGAAGGTATAGAGCTATAAAGCGTACAAACAATCAATAAAATAGTGAGAGAATACAGTCGGCAGAAAATATCATAAAAATTTGATCGCAAGTTGTCGAATAAGCAGAATAGTTGCAAATATCTACAGACAGAAAGAATGGCAGCACGTAGTATGGATCGATGCATCTACAAGTTAGATATTGACGCTAGATTTTTCGTAAGATTGGGGTTACAACACATATTAGATACACAATCAACATATAACACAGTGTATAATGTACAAGTTCACAAGGCGTTTTACGATTCTACATGACAAAAACGTTTTGTGTGTCCACTTCTATTGTGAGATTTTGTCGTCTCTATAATATATTATGGTGATGTAATATTACACACACTGGGTGACGATTTCACGATGATATGCGGAAAAAAACAAAATTGATCAGTATGGCTTTCATGGGCTGCCTGCCATTTCAAGCGATTATTTTACAACACCCGTGCATCAGAACTTGTTTTTAAGTTTAAACATCAGAAAACAGTAGCATAGTTTCACTTAACCACTTTCAACAAAATTGAAACACCGATAATAATAAATCATACTAAATTGGTCAAAAGTAAGGGTTTTTATTCTCACATCCGCCTCAAAAACTTTCAAAGTTATTTCCAACATTTCAAAGAAAGCAAATAACATAATTTCTCATAAAACAGTCTTATAATGTTCTAATTCCCACTGCCCACTTCAAAATATCTGTAAGTTGGATTCTCATAGCCGTTCATCTGCATATTCGCGACATGTCGCTCCTCTGGTGACGCTGCGGGATCAACCTCGACAAATCCGTGGGTGATTGGCTGGCGTGCGCTGCGTTTTTTCAGCATCACAACCGCAACAACAATGATGATGAAAACAGAAACACTGCCAACTGCGAGACCGACAACGCTGCTGGCACTGGCACTTGAGCTCCCCTTTTCACTGAATGATGCCTGCAAAGAATCGGAAATAATTATTATTAAAGTAAGAGAAATTTTATTTCCAACAGGGTCATATAAAAAACGACATTTGCATCATAATCGTAATATAAAAAATACTCAGATTTACTAAGAAAGTACTTTCAGTTCGGATTACCCAACCCTACCTACGAAATAGGTGCTGACCCTACTGTTTTTAGTCATTTGGTAATTTTCTTTCTTTTAAATAAATAAATTTTGTTCATGTGTTTAAAAGGCTTTAAACTGAAGATTACTTAAACGCCAATCCCCAATGATGATAATATTGTTCTTACATAAAGCCATAAAAAAAATCCTACCTACCTATTTTTGGACAAGAATTAACCCAAAACACACTTTTTTTGGCGTGCCCCCATATCTTTCCTCAACTATTGTACAAGTGATGGACCGGCAATACTGATACTAGGGTAATTTGTCCTTTTCAGAATTACAGAATAACCCAGAATCTACTAAATTTATTTATTTATTGATAATGCAAATGGCCAAGAACAACTTACGTACATTAGAGTAGATATTTAAATGAAACTTGATACACATTTTGCCAGAGAAAATGACCTTGTATCTGCATTGCCAGTCCATCAACGTTTTTGGCCAATGTTAATTTTTGCAACATAAAGTCATCGCTATTGAAGCTAATGCTACGACAATATCTAAAAACAGATGAGCTTAAAAGGAATTTTGTTCGATGTGAAGTAAAACGACACTTTCACATGTGAGTCACTTTAGGATATCAATGTGATCTGCCCCCACATTACAATTGTTAGAACTATTATTGAACTTGTTGGAACAGAAACATATTCACAAAAAAATCCCATAAATTCTATAGAAATCAATGCAAAGGCAGCCTTGATGTGGCAGACAGACATCTTTATCAGCTTTTACATTGCTTTTAATCATTTCTACCTTCACAGTAGCAGCGAATAGAATGTGATTGATTTCAGTAGACTAAAACATATTTTAACAATGAGTCACTCTTTGATCATAAATGTGCAAGTCACGAGACAAAACTGCATAGTTTCCGACTTGTTTGTAATGCACTCAATTGCAATGCATTCATGTTCAAGTACACCAACATTTTATTGCAACAATACAAAAACAGTACAGTTTTAGATTATTCAGCTTTATGCCCCATACCCACACACAATCTTTTCTAGTCAAGGTCACCATGACCTGCGATCTGTTAAACCAAAGTTTGATATAATGAACTTAAAGTCTGATCTATTGAACCCATAATCTGATCTGTTGAACCCAAAGTTATCTATTGAACCAAAAATCTGATCTGTTGAACCCAAAGTCTGACCTATTGAGCCCAAAGTCCGATCTATTGAACCCAAATCAACAATTCAGAGGTAAAAGCCAGTTCCCATAACTTTTCTAGTAAAGGTCATCGTGACCTGTGATCTATTGAACCCAAAGTCAATCAGGTATTTGCTCTGGCCCTTACCAATGTGGGTAACAAGTTTGAAAACTCTACAGCAAGTTGTTCAAAGTTATTGAAGGGAAATATCAGAGTGACACCGAGGACGAGGAGGACAGACAATGCAATACGTATGTGTTTGCCATGTAACACAGTCAACACTTAAAGAATGTTCATGATCTATTAAGTGCACTGTTGTGTGTCAAAGAATGAACAGATCAGTTTAGTATCCACTGTTGTAACACCATACCTGTGCTCCCTGTACACTGGCCCCGTTGCTCTGTGCGTGAGCAACGGCTGGTTCCTGGTTGGTTTCCTGCATGGTTAGACCCTCATCGTCAATCTTGATGTTCGTGTATTCGTGCTCCTCGCTGCTTACATCACCACTGTCCAAGATTCCTGGGGACAAATAGAAAAATTTAGTGTTAGTAACCTTGATCTGGCAGGAAATATTCCTGTATTAGTGTAAGTTAACCTTGAATATTTTATGTTGAAAAAATCTGGACACCAAAAAACACGCTGACGACACCTACACCATAATAATACCTCATTGTTTTCTTTGCAAAACTTGATTGTAAATTTGGCAATTTTAAACCAATTTACAAAAAATAAAGGGTCTTTTTTAAAGCGGTTCTCTTCTCGCACTTACTGTCAATGATGGGCAGGTGTTCAGAGGTGGTCTCCCCCTCGCTGTCAAGTTTCGGCGTCATTACAACGTCATCAATGGTGAGGTCCAGGCTGCGGAACTTGTTGTGACGGAATTGTTCTGCAATATGTATAATAACCCGGTAACATATATCATTGTATATACCAACACATCTGAAAACAGGAGCTCCACTGTGGATTAATCCATAGCAGGGGGATTTTATTGTCTTAGCTAGAGTTATGGGCATTAATTTAAGGAAAAAATTGCGGGATTGATGTCAGTGGCTATGAATGCAGAGGGGCTGGTTCAAGTGAGTGCAGTCTGAAGAAACTAAACTAACCCTTTCTAACATGATGTAAGTTGTTAGTGGCCTGCTGACACAATAAAAAAAATAACAAGATAAACAATCTTTAATGTACATGTATATTTTTATGCGATGAGTCCCGATATGAACATATCTGAAGAAATTGGGTTCATCTGAACATATTCGCAATTGCCGAAAGGCAGTCCATTGAAGGAATGAGAGTATGTAAATATTTTATCTTGAGATGTTTTTGGGTACTGGTTAAGGTTAATGTTATTGCACGCCGCCCCAAGAGTAACGTTACTACAGCTATGAGAATAACTGAACCGTTCTCTTGAAAAAAGCAGACAAGTTAAAAAATTACAGACTATTGATTGATTCCGTGCGAGACCATCTAATCACCTAGACAGAAAAAGTAGGACAATCGCAATACATTATGTGCACAGCAGGTAAAAAAGTCAGAGAGAGGCCAATCATGACAGATTTACCACAACAGGTCAAAAGATACAAGTATAAAAGATCTCATTCTTATCAGAATTAAATAATTACTGATAGAAGAAAAATAATTTAATGTCATTATTTACAGAGTTATCCAAGGAGGCGACTTGGGTGAAACGATCGCCTTAAATTGCCAGACTGTGGCCATTTGTAACATCAAAGAATTTTTGCAAATTGTAAATCGGTCAATCAGTGAGTACTAGGTCACTGTTCCAGCAGTCAAAACATCGCACCATTTATTACCAGTATTCAACTAATCCGAAAATTAGGTCATCTATCAGCCAATTATCGTAACATCGCCAGTAGGCGGAGATATTGATCGTCAACCAATGAGAATGTACATTAAAAAATTGTCCTTACAAAGCAAACATAATGATTGCTAAAAACCGAATGCATTAACTACAGGCACTCGTTGATACAGCAATCATCATACCCCATTCTTGGAATAATCCCTACATTTTGACAAAGGAATATTTTACAGGTTCCATTTTAACCTACTTACCTTTACCGCAACATTGGTACCTTAATTTTCAGCTAATTTTATTTATTTAATTTTCAATTAAGAGATTATAGCTACATATCAAAATGTTACAAATGCAGCAAAATTGCTAATTGTAAAGCATTCCCAGTTACTATCAAGTTAACTTAAATCAAGTAAAGCCGTTTTTGTTTTTTTTGAAGATGACCCAAGTTGGTTGATTTTTTTGTTCGGATGGTGTGATAATTTACCAATGAGACCTAGGGACAATGTGCTATGTATTGTTATTGCCTACCACGGGTCCCGATGTCTTACTCATTCTTATGTCCCTTGTTAAGCTCAGTATTAAATTTTTGTTTTGTAATATTTGGGGCAGATTCTTCAGATCTTTGTTAAAGTTAACAACATGGTAAACAAAATTGTTGTTAACTTTGAAACGTTAACTATTTGATGATGTGCCAGATATTTAAAAAAAAACAACAAGCAAGTAAAGCTGAAACAGTTTTCTCAAATCTTGTAAGGAACACTGCAGATCAAAAAAGTATGCATTCAACTTTCAGTGCGGTATCGATTTTAGAGTTAATGACAATGACGCTAACCACATTATTACTTTTAACAGAGTTCTGAACAATCTGCTTGATGTGTCATGAGATCCTTTTATGGAGATTTTAGACTCTGCAAGATTTTTTCTTTTAAGATAATCAGGATAAAACTAGTTTCGTTTGTAAGATTAAGTTTCGGCAAGTATTAAAGGTAACTGAATTAAGATACGGAAACCTGTTAAGCGTAGGAGTTTTTTTATTTAGAAAGCAAAGTCAGGGTTAAAACAAATTGGGCCAATTCCAGTATATGATCAGAAACTATGCAAATTAACTTTTTACGCATGGCCGATCGGCAAAGGTTTGACATGTTTCTTCACAAGAAATTAAATCAAAAAAAAAAATGCCACCCACCGATTTCAGGTTTGATCTTATCTCTGAGTTCGGTATTTCGGTCCAACATGGTGACAGCATCTGTGATCCTATCGTCAATCAGTTTCAGGTGTCGGACGAGAGAGTCATGCACACGGGCGGCCTCCTCCTGATCTGTGTCACGGAGATGCTCGAATCTGTTCACTGTGTGCAGGCGATCCTTCTCTTCGGTACGGATGTACTGCTTCAGGTAGCTTAGGACCTTGGCGGACTAAAAAAGAAGGAAATCGGTTAATTGTATTTTAGGTAAAAAGTACCTGGTCCAATTTTTATCTGATTATTAAGAAATTTGAGTTCTTAATACATGAAGTGTGCTAAAGAACAGACAAGATAAAACTACAATACAAACAATGTATCTCTATGAAATATCAGGGTAGGTAGGGTTTCAGCCAGGTTTTAAAAAGGACAGGGTGCTGCAGAAAAGGCACAGGGTGGTGAGGGACACAACCGCACGTTGTCTCGGGCAGTGAATAATTAAAACATATGAATTTCTAAGAAAATGTTCAAAATTGTGCTTCTTTGAAGTAACTCTAGAACCCTATTGAAAGTGTTTTAAAAGCCATTTATATACATAAATATTCATAATTCCACCAGATGTTGGCGTTAAGAATGCTTGAAAATGTATTTTTATTTGAAGTTTTTCTCCCCCCCAAAATTCTTTGGGATGGGACATCCCTCCAACGGATTACTCCCCCCCCCATAAAACCGATGAGAGACCTTCACATACACAAATATATAGTTTGCTTATGTGTACATGCATACAATTCAAAATGCTACATGTATGCCCCCGTATACTGATAAAATGTACACCACAACTCCCCCCCCCCTCCCAAATCTGATGCCTTATTATTAAAAAGGCTTACAAAGAACTAAACTTCTAAGTATTGGGAGTACCACAATTATTATGAGAATCGATCGACTCAGGACATGTTTTACGGTGCTATACTTCTTCTACATAAATTTCATTTTAGCAGATGAGTGTTCTTTATGCCCACTTCAGCATTATGCATCTGAAATATTCTGTTAGGCAAACTTCGGCTTTATGACGTCAATTTCTAGAAATTGCTTCCTGAATTTGTGCATATTCAACAGTCTGCCAGATATTGACAAAAAACACTGCAAACTCAGCACAAAATATACAAATTACGATAACGAAATGCTTCCTGTATATGTACGGACAAGAAAATCAATGATAAAGACTTCTGTAACATAACCATGCGAACTACCATCGCCCAATGTTACATGTAACCACTAATGAGAAAATCACATACAAGTTAGAGTTACTACATCTTTGACATACAGACAGGCAATCTAAGCCCTTGTAATCACCTTCTGCTGATCAGAACATAAATACAGTAGACTACATTAGCTCCAAACTGAATCAGATTACTCTATGGATTCTTGACAAAGCAGGCCTTAGCCAAAACATGACTGATTCATGATTCCATATCATTCATGATTTGGCAATAACAAGAGCTCCATAAGCAGAAACAAGGCTTGCTCATCTGTTTGTGTTGTTTTGTTTCTTTCAGTCAAAAGGGGGCATAACTCAATAATTACCTTTTCCAGAGTAATAGGAAAATGTGTAAAAGTGGATACAATTTTTGAGATATGGCTTAAGTTTTTACATGGTAACACCAAGGCGACACATACCACAACTTTTTTCATTAAAAACCATAAAATCATTATAAACCATTGTTTTTTTCTTCTTCAAAGTTTGCCTCTCTCAAACAACTTATGGAGACAGTTCATAGCACAGGCCGTAATATAAAATTATTCCTGCCAGCAAAACAGATGTTGAAGAATGATTTTGTTCAACCTCTTTTTTAGATATTGACTTTGAGGTTGGTTAGATCGTAAAACAGAGGGAAGACTGACAATTTTGCAATCGGAGAAATCCCAAAGTGATGGTAAAATCCCAAAGTGTCTTGTTTAATGTTGATGGATTTAAATGCTGGAGTTAAAAAAGAAGCTTTTATTGATGCTTTTTCAAAAACTCTGGTTAAAGTTATAAACAAATAAAAACGTAAAAACGTCCATAATTTTTTGAACAAGCCCTGCTATATGAAATTAAGAATTTGAGCAAGCCCGGAAGACATATTACCAGTGCAGGGGTTGCAGGCTCGTGTTTATTTCAATTTTTGTAATGGAGATGACAAAATTAAAGGCAAAGATCCCTGTTATTACAGGAAAGTTATGAGGACAGTCGGATGGATTAGATGTATTTGAGGAGAGTCGGATGGATTAGGTGTATTTGAGGACAGTCGGATGGATTAGGTGTATTTGAGGACAGTCGGATGGATTAGGTGTATTTTTCCTATCTGTGATTCAAATATTTCAGGCCCTAAAAGTTGATTTATCCAGTATCTTCTTATTGATCAATGTTCACAGCCTATTGCCAATGACGTTCAAACAAGTTAATCTACAAATATATTATATCAGGGCCTGGGAAAATTTGCCGCAATTACGATCATGGACCTTGTGCATCTTACAGTGAAAACTATATATACACTGTTTCATTAGATATAAAAAGAAACGCAAAGTCAGGGAGCTTTGCCTTTAATTACCATTTGTGTTTCTGCAATGGGTGAAATCCAAACACTTCTAATCAACCTGAGCCTGATCATATATTTGACATGAACAACCGGAACAACCTCGATATAAATAATTGTTCAACCGATGGAGAGGTTTACTTGTCACATGAAAAAGCTGTGCAAACAAATTCACAGGAACTTGGTTTCAACAAATATTCTTTGTCAACCGAAGGTTATTATCTAGGGTGGTCTTAATCAGATTAAGCCGACTTGATAAGCCATTCCTGACTTAATTTTGTCCTTACGGGAACTTAACAATTACGAACAACTATATATATATGCAAGTAAACTGTACGTATGCTGTCATATGACAGCAACAACTAATACTTACGGAGGGTGTTTCTGACTCAAGTTCTTCCTTGTATGAGGTCATCAAGACGCGCTTCTTCCTATTAAACATGGCCTGCACACGTTGCTGGTGGAGCGATACAAGCTGCTTCTTCTCCGACTCTCCTTCCTTCTCGAATGCCTTGTACATACGCTGGAATCGCTGAAAATGGTTAAGTTACACCTGTATAACAATATTACAAAAAAAAAAAAATATAAGCATATTTTGCAACAGGAAAGATCATAATAAAAATGTTATAAGTACATGTAGATAAAATGTTGCTATATATATGCAATGCAGCCATTAAACACAATTGCATTGAATGAGGTTGTCTGGTTAGCGCACTCGCATTTCACAAAGGCAACCTGGGTTTGATTCCCAACCTGGGCGCATGTGAGTTTGTTTAGAGGTCACCAAGCCGGACAAGTGGGACTCTCTCGCAACATTGTGCCAATAAGAGTGATTCCAATAGTATACAGGGCTTTTTCTGGCCATTTTGGGAAAAAGACCCTAGACATTTTGAGAAATTTTGCATCGTGAAAATGCCAAAATTGGGAAAATTTACAGTAAAAAGAAAAGGCTGTCTAGTCTCCTGCGAATTAGGAAATGATTTAATATTAGTTTATTTTCCCTTTAAAAGACCCCAAAAATATCAATCCTTGGGGTGTAAATATCTATTGCAATAAATCATGACAGATAATATTTCATACTGATCTCTGAATGTAATGAAAATCAATGATTTCCGAGTTCAATTATCAAAAAAACTTTACATCACATAATTTATGAGGATGTTGAAAATGAACAAGTACAAGTAAAAAGACTTTCTAAAAAAAAAAAAAAAAACCTTTTTTTTTTTTTTTTGATTGGGATTTTTTTTCTGAAAATTGGGAAAAATATCTTATATTTTGCTTTGGGAATGGGTCCGATAGTCGGACCCGTGGGTACTATAGAAAAAGCCCTGGTATAAGTGATCAAAACTTTCTTCACAACTGTTGTATAATATATATATAATGTTTAAACTCATTGCATTGAGTTCCTGTATTCCTCTGCCAAATTCTTTTTCCCCCAGAGCCATGATTTATTAAGAGCTTGGCTGCACAATGCACATGTGTTTTATGAAGATCTGCAAAATAGCCAACCAACCAACAAAATAACTGATCTGTAAGTGTATGCACAAGCAGCTGGAAAACTCCTGTTCAATAATATTGACAAGCACACAATGTTCAGCCGAGCCATGTACCAGGCTTGTTAGTAGCTGAGGGTTTAACCAGGTTATATAAAGGGCAGAGTGCTGCAGAAAAGGGACTGGGTGCTAGGAAACAAAAAGGGCACATTGTGTAGTGCTTTTAAGAATTGGACCCTTATAAATTTGACAGCAAATGTAAGGAACTGTGCTTGGGTCAGTAATTCGAAACCATGATATTGAAGCTATCAATGTTTTCTTCAATACCATACAGCCTTCTAATAGTTACTATACCTCAGTTATTTCCTTGTTGAGCTACTAAATAGTTTCCCCATATTCATTACCCCAGACCTCGCAACCATACCTCGATTATTTCCTCGTTGAGCTACTCAACCCACTGAGGGTCAGACTTCCTCCGGTCAGACTTCCTCCACTCTCTACCTTAGTAATCAAAACCTAATATCTCTATTCCTTTCAATTGTTTTCCCATATTTATTACCCAAGACCTTGCAACCATACCTGTTATTTCCTTGTTGAGCTACTCAGACCACCACTGTGGGTCAGACTTCCTCCACTCCCTACCTTAGAAAACAAAACCTAAGATCTCTATTCCTTTCAATAGTTTCCCCATATTCATCACCCCAGACCTCACAACCATACCTCAGTGATTTCTTTGTTGAGCTGCTCAGCTCCCTGTGCATCAGATTTCCTCATATCAGCAACATTTTCTCTTGCATCCTGCCACTTCTTCATCATCTGTAACATGCAAAATAACTTATTTTTAATAAAAATTCAAACAAACTTGACAACAATGCTACCTATCATGCAGTTCAAGGACTTTGAAACAGAGAAACCATACCTGTAAAAATACATCTATTTTAGTAATGTTGAAACCATAATTTATGAGTAAGATTACTTTGTTTATTTTCAACAAGATTGGAATCACATGTAATGCAAGAATGCTTAATTGAACATTTAAAAAAAAGAATTGTTTTAAAAAAGAAACAAAAGAAAATAACCATATTTTCCCCAAGGCCACACCATAATTAACAAGATGACAGTTGTGACACAACTGTTTTACATTCTAATTTCCATGGCTTCACATAAAACTCTCATTATTTTGAGAACTCCATGCAAGGTCTTCTTTGAATTGGGATGAATTCTTAGCAACCACAGAAATGAAAATTAAAGCGTGAATTTTTTGCTGAAGTGTTCTCTTAATTCTTAAATGGACCAATCATGACTGCTCTACCAACAAGAGCGATGTAGAACAGACGCCAATACTTGTCTGTCGTTTTTGTGCATAATGTCTGTTGCAAGGGTGAAATTTGAATTCTGTAAATAGATTTTGAGTTATTGCCAAGGTTAGAGTTTTGTACGCTGAATTCCATGATGGCACGCCTACGATGATACGTTATCTTGTTTCCTTCAAATACAGACAACCTAAAAACAGAACCTAAGAATGGTTTCATAAGATTTTTCTCTTTATATCAAATTGACCTAATTTCCTCCATGCTATAAATCAATAAAATTCACTTAAAGTCTCTATGGGAGGTTTCGTTTCGTCATCGTAAGTCATCGTATGTGAAATAAGTAGATAACAGGAAACGCCAAGACCAAAACAAGATTACATCAAGACAGTTCCAAAGTAAATGGCTTCCTGTAGCGGGATTCAATTCGTCAAGCTTGTCACATAGAACTTGTGGTTTAAGCTGATTTTTAGGACATACAATACATACTATTTCTGTTACATTAATTACAAACTAAGGGTTTTATTACAGATATTTTCCAGAATGCCACGCCAAAATATCAGATTAATTATTTTGGCAGAGAAATTGTTCCAAAACAAATGAAATTTTAACTTCTTCTCCTGGTTGTGTAAACGTTTAAAATGTCATTTATCGTTCTAACAATACCACTTCTTTGTCTTTGACTTAACACCTTATGCGCACCCAAACATGAGGGTAAGCTTCTTAATTCCTCTTTAATGCTGTACGGGTGATGGAGCCAAAGGTTGCAGACAGATTTTAAAATGTATAAACTCTCTCTTGAAAAATTTAACACAGACCTAAGTCAGAATCTGGAAATTACAAGGTACTCTCTTACATTTAAAGGGAGTCGACACCATCGTTTGAAAGTCATTGGCAATGTCCATTGATTAATAAAAATAGATATTTGGATAAATCACAACTATTAGGTCCTCAATTATTTGTATCAGAAATGGGTAAAATACAAAAAATCTATGAAACTAATAAATGGAGACATTTACCAGTCACATGGTAACCCTGGACAAAGAAAAAATATGTATGCGATATTAAAGTATGTAAGAAGCGAGTGTGGTTTAAACCTGATTCAGCACCATGTTCATGCGTAATAACAACAAGGATATCTTCCCTTTAATGTTAATTGCTCAAGGCAGTTGGATCAATTTCCTATAAAGCAATCATACCACACAACAGTTTCTCAGCAAAGCCAGAAAGCTGAAGGCTCAATTACTGCCATTCATTGACCATTCAATACAGACAATTTAAGAAAATGATTATACTTGGCCAAGAGGGCACTCAATACATTTGGTCCCAGGGGCACTCAACACTTACGGTCCCAGGGGCATAGAACTAGCACCAGCAAATAATCATCAGATCTGTGTGTGAGAATTATTCGGTTATTAGATCTTAACATAACATGTTTTTTATGTCTTAACTCAAGAGAATCTCGTGACATCTCCGAGTTCATGATTTATTCATTGCATCCATCACAAATCTGGCCATATACAAGACAGTGTAATTGATTTTGTAAGGAATGCGGAATGCTGAAATCCATTTGCATCTCAGCTGAATATGATTATAAGGTATTAAATCATGAGAGGAGTTTCAAGAGAACTTTCTACAAAGTACATTTTATGAGAACATTCAAACAAATTATTTTCTTTCGACCCCATACCACATACCCTCTCTTCCGAATATTAAACCAGAAATTCTTGCATGACGCAGAAATACAGAGAGGAGAAAGGTTTTGGTAAAAGTTTTTGGTTTCAAAGTTGTGCTCAAGATTCTAAAACATTTTTAGAGGCTCAAGATATTGATCTCCGACCACAAAATAATGATGTCAAGTAGGCTATATCCAATACAAAAATTCAAGTAACGAGTAATTTTTTGTAAAAATGTTCAGAAAAAATAAATAATTGTATTTTTTTTAAATCAAATCTGCCAGTCAATTAGCCATCGCTTCAAACATGCTAGTCTGAGACATCACTAGAGTATACTTAAAGCACTCTATTTTGGTTATAGGTGTATGTGACTGAGTTAATTCATATATAGGGTCATGAGTTGATACTAACTGAACTTATCAGCGTTTCAATGATACACCATGTGTAATTTGGTTATAGTTAATGTAAAACAAATTAAACAAACTGATTTCTATGGCAGCTGTCACTCTGTTGGAACAACTTCATAATGAATTATGGTAATAATAACTGCCCCCACAAGCCGATTTATTGATATTATACATGAGGGCTTCAAGGCAAGAGTATAATAACAATCATAAGGGTTGTGTGTTAAGTATATCATTTTGTTGTCAAGGCCAACGTTCAATAACAAGTGTGCCAATAAGTGGAAAGCCTTCTGCACAGTAGTTACGGCACATTTAAGCTCCGCCTACTGATATAACCATTTTGATATGGGAGTATATGTTACATATAGACGAAAATCAAGAAAACACTCTTTTATTACCTTAAATTTATTGAATAAAAGGTCTATCTACCAGCATAAGTATAAAGCTGATGCAACACTTATCACAGTTGGATATCTTGACATCAAGTCACAAAGCGTGATTTCCAGGAAAAAAACACTAATTACGCCTTACAAAACCTAATGAGCTGTAAATATAATGCGGAAGAAATAAGACCATACAGCATTGATTTTTCATATATATTTTAAGTTCATGTTGCTTGAAGAACCATGGATTTATAGACCATTGGTCTTGAGATACTCGGTATATTAGAGGTTGACAAAACATGTCAATTTTTGACTGCCACCCAAACAGAGACCGTAAGATAAATAATGATGTGGAGCGAACATCAATGCATGTTTTTTTTTTAATCAAACAAGACGCAGAACATGATAATTATTCATCCCAAAGTTATGAACTTTGCAATACATGTGTGTATCATCTCAACAACTGGATAATTATTCATCCCAAAGTTATGAACTTTGCAATACATGTGTGTATCATCTCAACAACTGGATAATTATTCATCCCAAAGTTATGAACTTTGCAATACATGTGTGTATTGTCTCGAACATGGGGCACAACTGGATAATTATTCAATCGAAAGTTATGAACTTTGCAGTGCAAGTGTGTATTGCCTCAAAAAAAGGGGCATAATTTCATAAGTATTCAACCCAAAGTTATGCATTTTGCAAAACACGCGTGTATTGTCTCTCACAACCTTGCCAACATTATAGTTTGGGCAAACACCAAGAATATGACAAATACATCAACAGATTTTCAAAGTTCCGCTTAGAAAGCTTTAAATTCGCCAAAAAACTACTGTTTCCCCAGGCAAATAATGTCGAACTCTCTTTAAGTAACTTTGCATGTATGCATCCTTATAAATATCAATAAAGCTCCCCCTAGAAAACTATTATTCCTAAAAGAATATTGTCTCAGCTTTAATGCATTATGTGTATGAGTAATAGATTCCATGACTTTATTCTAGCATCGACCACATACTATTCGATTTTCAGAACTCTAAAAGTACAAGTTTTTGATAACTCAGTAACCATATTGATTTAAAATTATCTAACAAACAAACATGAAGCAAGTAATAATTAGACATTTAAAGCATGGTTTAAATGATTGAGAAACTGCAGGAGCTGTTCCTCTGCATTTAATTGTATTAGTTAGAAACTATTGATTTGCTGATCAATAAAAAAGTACTATTTGACTAAAAGTCACTGGAAATATTACAGCATCATCCCTACAATGTTTCATTTTTCAAAAGGCATTCTAAGGAATATGGATAATTTCCAGAACACAATCAATACACAGCAATGGTGGTACAAAACTACTATCTGACTAAAGGTCACTGGGATTATTATGCACCAGTCAATTGTAACCACGCCCCCCCAGGTCCGGGGAAAAGCGGGGACTTTGACTTTTTCGGTCCAGCCAACCCTGGGTAAAATCCCCACCCTGTAAGGATGAACTGATGGTAAAATCCCCACTAAATGCCCCCTCATCCCAGGGTGCCCCAGCACCCCAGGAGCCTAGGTCAGGCCCATTCCCCGCTATATTTTGCCAGAGACAAAACCACTGCATTCGGCCAGCATTGTGGGGCCACCTTAAAGGTAAAAACACAGGCTATTTTCCCGGCTATCCTCAGTATACCCCTGGACCTGGGGGGACCGTGGTTACAACTGACTAGTGCGTTACAGCTTCAGCCTTAAAGTGTCGTTTTTTTATAAAGGCATTCTAAGGAATATGGATAATTTCCAGAACACACCAATGGTTTATTTTGTCAAACATTTCTTTACATTCAAGCTCGTAGAAAGATTGGAGAGATTGATTAGCTGTATTAGTCAGTGCTCATATATGGACAGGAGATCACCATTAACTAGCGATATATAGTTTTCACATAGAAGTCACATTAGTACTAACTTCACACTGTTTAAACTAAAATCTTTCCATCTTCCCTTACATGACTGACGATGAGACAAATACTAATATATGGGAACTATTCTGTGAAACTAATGTGCCTTACCATGACGTATATGCATACCAAGTTTAAACATCCTATAAGTCATAGAAAAGATATCGATCAGAAACCAAAGTGCAGACATCTGGAAAACTGTTAGTTGGTCAGACAATGCTGACTGGTCCAAGTAAAATTGTAAAGGGTTCAGTCTGTCTGACCAACATAAAGTCAACTCAGATAAAATAAATTATTCAGATATATTAACGAGATGCACCATTTTGCGCATGAGCAAATAAAGTGGCATTGTGGTGTTTCTGTTTTTATTGATGTTGTTTTTTTTTCGAAGGAAAATAAGCGTACATTTGTGTTTTACGTGACAATGAGTGACATAACCAGTAGATTATATCATCAGAATGCACGAACAGTTCACAGTGTTGATAACGATTTGCCATTCTTTGTTGGCAATGAAATCACTGTGCTGTGTTCGAAAGTTGAAAATGATTTCTCATAAAATGCCCAGACGCCTTGAAACTGAAAATAAGTCAAGTTATTTTTCCTGTATGCGGTCTACATGATCAAACTCATTAAACATGGGGATTCTGTTTGTAACAAATTTGTTATCGTTCATGTTTTGGATTTTATGGAATATATAACAAGGGAACAAAGAGACACCGTGATAGATTCCAATAAATTTTTAAAAAATGAACAATAACTAATACATAAAATTAAGTGTAATTGGTATAATAAGAGTAAGGGTGTTCTGTACTTAAGTACTTCATTTTTCAATAACTTTGAGTGCATGACTACAAACATGAACATTTAAGCATTATTTTATTATTAAATTTTATTATTACTTATTACTTATTATTAATCTATCTGGAAATGTAACAGTATTTGAATCTTGTATACATATATAGACACAACCTATTGGATATCGCAAGAAATTATTTATAATCCTGAAACGTTCGATCACTCTAGTAATAATTTTGTAAGGTCCTGCATGCTGTTCAAGGAACGAGGGTTGCAAAATAGGTCTCAAATCAACTAGTTTTTCAAAGGTATTAGTCAATGTGTCAGATTAAATTATTTTTTTTCGGACTGACAATATTTAAGAAAGATGTCAGACCAACTGACAGACATTTGACCTGAAGGTTGTGTGAAAGTTTGACGAAGATACGGCCAGACAAAGTTATCTAAATGGTCGACCACGCTTTTCAGGCACCACAAGAAATTATTAGCAGACGGAAGAACTGTCATCGTTTCTGGCACCTAATTACAACAAATTGTTACTAGAAACTATAAAAGATGTCAAACGGAATTCTTTTAACAGCTTTTGCTGATGAAACAAATAACAACCAACATCATAATAATGTAAAAGGTCTCGTAACAATGGATCCTTTTATGAGAAATCTCGGGAAATGGTCGAGAAAATTGCATTCGGAGACAGTTTCTGGAACATGAATGTGTGACTCAGACCTGTGAGTCAAACAATCGATCCCTAAGTCTAGACACTAGCATTTATGGTGTGGTAATTGCGTCACTTTGAACTTTTTTGTAGCTGGTACTATTTGCGTCATCATGTTTTCCATCTTTATAGCAGGTACTATTATCAACTCTGGTAGACAAGCTTTTCAGTTCTAGAATTCATTAAGCAGAGAAATCTGCAAAAAATGTGATCTTGAACTATGAATTCAGCTGCTGTGGCCTTTGTAGTCATTTGTATTTTCTAAATGGGATTCTGATGCAGGTTCCTTATGGAATTCCAAAAGCAAAACACACATTAGAATTACATTAACTCTTAACTCAACTACTAAGATTAATATTTAAAAAGTCTTGCATACCTCAGACTTCCAAAAACTGTATATTTTATCATTGTTAGACAAATTTGGTAAGTTTTAATTAATGTCAAACATCTATGCTCATAAATATAAGGCTTGTAGTGGATTGTTCAGAGCTTTTTTTAAGTAAGCCATGTCGTAAGCCATTTAGTTAACGACAATGCTGCTCACGTTAGAACCTATTTTGTTATGAAACTTTTATGGACACATATGTGACCTACTGTTTTTCTTACAAGGTCTGAGAAAACTGTTTCAGCTGTGCATATTTTACTTACATAAATGAGCATATCATAAATTAATTCACCTTTTAAAGTTAACAATTATGTCGTTAACAACGTTAATGAATTTAACAAAGTTCTGAACAATAAGACCATTGTCAAGCCCGATCGTGTATCAAAATCACCGGATCCGCAAAATAGGTCGTAACTTTCTGTTCCATATTTGAAGATACCTCAGAAGTATGACAGCAGATGATTAATTGTTGTATCAGCCTAAAGACAGCAGTCCAAGTAATATCGAGCGATGTCAACCAAAGACAATGACGCATGTCAAAATAAGAATAGAAAGGAAATGGACGATCACGCATGGCTTGAAATTTGGGCTGGATCCTGCTTCTACTTAACTTGCGACTAGACACATTTACGAAGAAAAGAAAAATCCCTTGGTATCAATTTCTTTGTGTGAATCAATACTTTTACAGAAAAGATATTACTTCTCATTATTTCAAAGACAATATTTGGTATCCTGTCAGATTCGGTCTACATCAAATAGTATGTATAATCAGTCTTTTATCGACATATAGTTTATGGTCTGTCATAGGATGTTTTCCACTTTTGATGCTAATCAACTCGGGATAAAAGAGACTTTGCAGTTTCTTCCTTTGGAGTTCCAATAAGTTTTCTTGTTAATATCTGTTAGGAGTTTTCCAGCAATGGCCTACATTTACATTGTTGCATGCAGACAGCGATTGACGACAATGCAGTGACACATTGACATTATTTCAGAATATTTCCGAGAAATAAAGATGTGCTTGAAAGGAAACCTAGTCCGCAAAATCCCAAGGCAGAAATATAAAACAAGGCATTGTCTTTAATCCTTACATACTCCTTATACACACCCTTGAGAAACTCAGCGCTCTATTTCTACTGATAAATCATTGTAATATTTACGTTTATCAGGGATTAAACTTGACACAAAAAACCCTTGTCCTTGACACAGTTTTCAAGCTAGGGAGTTAATGTGCATCTCTAGGACCCCTAAATAAACTGATAAACTTAAGGGATCAAGCTTAAGGGACACTTCGAATAAAATATCTACCTTTCTTTTGAGATAACAATTTTTTTTATCTTAACTCTGGACAAAGACAGGCCATTTCGAAATTTCTCCCTAATTCTTCCTGCTTTCATTATCTAGATTTATAGCACACCTTTGTGACTTTCTCATGCTGCTGTTTCTGCATGGCCTTCTCAGCAGCCTTGAATTTGGCATGTTCGTTACTGAACTGTTCCATGTCGTAACCTTGGAGATAAGCGAGGTAGTCGTCCAGCTCTTTTTCTTCTGCCTCAGAGTCAGCTGTTTTCGAGTCCTCTGTAGAATCCTCAGTTTTGCTGTCATCTGAAATGGAAAAATATATACATAAAACTCCACTAATGCATTTTATGTCTGAGTTGGTCTTAAGGGTCATCGGCAGAGGAGACCTTGTTTTAATTTCTTCTGTAACACTAGAAAAGTATTATGTTATTAGAATTGTTCCGATAACAGATTATAATTGAAACATCAAAAGATAAGGTCAACTTTTGCAACAAATTAAAATTTTATTATATATTATATCTGCATGGGGGTTCTTTTCATAATTTAAGACTACATTATAGCCCATTTTCTTTATTATTATCTTCTTAATTATTATTTTCCCCGGTCTTCTCCCGAAAAAGAATCATCCCTTGTTATTATTCAATTTGTTATTAATCAAATTCATCAATACAAGACAAATTTAAATTACCAAACAGATGGGACCGAAAATGCATAAGAATTGTTTAAGTTATAGAAGAATAAAGCCAAAACGCAGCTTGTATAATATTTCTAAAAACAGGAATATATTTGAAGGATTATTTGAACATTTATCAGTTACGCTATTAGGCTAATGGTAAAAATGGTACAATTCCAATTACAAGTTCTAAGTTTCATTTTCTTCGTTTTACATGTTACTAAGGCCTAAAAAAGTGTTTGTTTTGGGTAAAATCCCCAAAATTTCTCTTTTTTCAAATATAATTTTAGTCAAGATCATTTTCATTAGCGTTATTTCTTGCAAATGTCACTCATATACTGTTGTTGTAAATAGCTTTATTCTGTCAAAAATCAATGTCAGTTTATGTTTAAAAAAAAGTTTTTTGCAGTTGTTTTTATATTACCAGGGTTGACAGCTTTTAAAAGGTAGGGTGGGGTAACCTAATCTAAAATAAATAAAAAAAATTAAGACCTATGAATTGGGGTTAAAATTAAATTTCTAAAACTTTTCTCTTCATTTGTTCTTGACATTTGCTTTCCATCTTTTATAATACACAGACAAAAATAACCATAACACTCTTTACATTATTTAAGCATCTGCTTAAGTGATGTAAGAGTCTTTACAAAGCTAGGGATGGTGCCACAGTAGGCAAGTCTACTTCTGGAATCCCCGTTTGTAAGTCGATGACACGTCTGCTTCAGTTATTTTAATTCAAGTTAGTCATCTTTACTTAGTGAAGGTTAGCATTATTGGCTTACGACAGGGAAGAAACAGTACACTCAATACTACACTTATAATTGTAAACCATTTAAAATTCAAAACCTATGTAGTTCTTAACAGCTTAAGACCAGTTCCCGAATACTGCTTCCCTTTGCCGTTTTGACCTTACTGAACAAATATATATAAGTTAGAGATAGTTGAAGACTTGTCTGTACAGTCCGGCAACATGCATACAAATATTTTCGCATTATGGCCAAGGTTTAAGTTTTTGCATGACAACACCGCACGATGCTGATAACACCTCACAATGACGATAACACCTCATGATGACGATAACACCTAATGATGACGATAACACCTCACGAAGACGATGATACCAAGACTCAGATCTCAAATTCTTTTCTCTTTGAAAAAAAGACGAGCTGAAACCGCTGTCATTTAACTAGTTTTGAACGGCCTGATGTTTCAGACGCTTCAGACATTTAACTGGATTTAACAGGCCTGATAATTCAGACAAAGTCCTGAACAAACAAACAAAGCATTACAGTGTAGAACTTGTACTTCAAAAGGCTTAAGACACTTTCCTTAGAACCACTTTCCTGCCTTCAGTCTGAAAAGCATTTACATGGATTTTCCTAAAAATTGAAGCCATTTCTGTACATGTTAGTCATATTCGATCCCTTTTAAAATAATCTGTGGACTTAACGCAGCGTGAAATGCTTCCTGTGATACTTCATACAAAGCATTAATGTTTCATACATTAAACTTCGATCAACTTAAAAAGCCCCATTGTGTGGACTCGCAGATTTCGCAATCAATAAAATTATGACGACAAAGAGATGTCAGTACACCCTGGAAACGGTAAATGACTCAACAACGCAGACGCAGCATCCTCAAATGAATATTTCATGTCGGTCTGTTAGCTGATCGATATGCATGCTTGCTTATTACAAGTTATTGATCCGCGAAAGGCTTTTGAGTCAATTCAGGGTGATCCCAGCCAGCATCATTACAAACCTGGATCGCGCTCAATAAATTCCAATACCCTACAGGAGAGGCATAAGAAATGTCTGAATACCATCTGTAAGGACTGCAGAGGCTTTTTTACAGAAACTTAATTGTAACTTATCCCATATATGTTCCCTGGTTAGGAAAACTTGTATCTGGCAATAAGCGTCTAGATTCAATAATGTCTGGTACAAGACGCAATGTTGATTCAGATCAGGATAGTTGTAATGGATGTTCTAGTGTATTGCTATGGAAACAATTGAGGCAAATCGTAATTTAGATGTCTGAAAATGCAAATAATTGCTAACAATATGCCTTCTAAAAGATACATAAAACATGCAAAAGCATTTCACAATTAGATGAGCAATTATTGATCGTGCAAGCAGCCTTTCCTAATCAATACAAATTTCTAGTAAAACCTATCGATTGCAAATGAAGTGACATTTCAGAGAGAGACATAAAAAACACTTAAAGGTATGATTGATTATTCAATGTTTCAAAGCAATAAAGTAAGGCCGATTCTCTTTACGAACAGGCTGGAAACCAATTCATCTTTGATTTCCTATGACACAGATTCTGTCTCCTGAAATTGTTCTCTGAGGAAAGGGTTTCCCCAATAGATTTATCACTGGACTTAAGGAAATATTAAGCAAGTTGATATTTTGAGTGATTCTTCTTTTCATAAAATTAACATGGCCTAAAAAATGTTTGGTTAGGGTAACATACTTTTCAAAAATAGGTAGGGTAGGCAGGAATTTTTTTTCTTCTTTTTTTTTGTAAGGCTTTATGTAAGAATGTTATTGTCATCATTTGAGTATGATGTTAATATTTTGGATAAAGTGTTAAAGGTTTCAACCTACATAATAAAACACAAACATTCTTTTAACCAACTGACTATAAAAACAGTAAGGCCGGCGCCTATTTAGTAGGTAGCGTCAGGTAACTCAAACCAAATGTATTTTTTTAAGCCCAATGGAAAAAAATCACAAGCTAGTTTGCATACATTAACACAAAGTTAAGATACATTACAGATCAAACCAAAGGTGTAATGCACCAGTCAATTGTAGCCACGGCCTCCCCAGGTCCGGGGAATAGCAGGGACTTTGACTTTCGGTAACCCCCCCCCCGCCCCGGCTAAAATCTCTGCCCTGCGAGGATGAAGTGATGGTAAAATCCCCGCCAAATGCCCCTGCACCAAAGGGACCTTAGGTTAGGCCGATTTCCCGCTATATTTTGCGCAAATACAAAACCACCGCATTCACCCGGCACTGTGGGGCCACCTGAAAGGTAAATACCAGGCCCATTTCCCCGGCTATTCCCGGTATACCCCCGGACCTTGGGGGGCCGTGGTTACAATTGACTGGTGCATAATGTTCTTTCCTTCATCTTAATATGTACATACATACCTCAATTTCGAGGAATTTCCAATAAGAGAAATAAGCGTTTGTGTCAATCAAACATATGGTAGGTTGGTGAGATATTTTTTAAGGTTAACCTGTGTCTGAGTCGATGTAACACACATTTTGTCTGGCTCAAGTTTAACAAGACAAAATTAGGGTCGGATATATATTTTTTAGATAGCTTGGGAAACCAGAGACAATTTTTTTTTGTTAAGTCTAACTAATTCCATAGAGAAATATTGGCCATTCTAAAAAAGCTGCACTCTCATCCAAGGTGTCAAGGCCATCATTCACCATGTTAAATTCAAGGTAGGACAGAGAGTGGTCGAGTGGTATTGTGTCTTCCTCTCTCCCAAGACGTTGTGGGTTCGAACCCCATTAGGGGCACTAGGCACTATAGGGATCTCAAAAAGGGCACCAGTACTTGTGTACTTGACATCAAAAATCCTAAGAAACTATATCCTAGATAATTTCAAAGGAGAGAGTTCCAACAATCCAATATTATTGTAAAAAAAACTCTTGTAGGTTGGTTAAAAAGCCCCATGGTTTCTATCCATGTAATAAACACTTCTACTAAGATTGGTTAGTATCAGCTTACAACTGTCTTTCCAATCGAGCTAAAATAATTTTGTATTATCTTAAAATAAACCCACCCTTAGGACAGCAGACATATTCCACGCCCCTGAAGCTGTCAAGGTCACACAACACCAGCATGCCTGAGCTCTCGAGCACCATGTCACGTGACAAACACTCCTTCTCCGCACGGCTCTTCCACATGGAGGGACGTGCGCACATGTTGGAGTCATGCTCATGGTCAAATATACAGTGCTGAGGTACAAGCAGGGCCTCACTCTCAAAACCTTCAACTGAAAAAAAATATTATAAGGCATTTATACACATCATGTTCTGGTCCATTCTTATGTTTTAACATAAGGTAGTGGGAGATTTAATACATGGTTTAAAGCTATTTAAATGAGTGTGGGGTCTGAATGTAGTGTTATTTTTTGTGAATGAGGTGTTTATACGTTTGTGTCTGTAGTACATTATCACTTTAGCCCCTATGTTGTACTGCTGAACAGGATTGTTGTTGTTTTTTACTTCTTGGCTCGTTTCAACGTTCTTACAGTACAATTTTTTTTGTCACAATCAATAAATTTTAATTCAAAACTAATTGAAAATATAGTTATTAAACAAAAACAATTCAGATGCACGATTTTGATATTCCTAACTTCCAAGCCGAGGGAACACGCTCGGATTATAAATTTAAACCAAATTCTGAAAGATTTTGTACTTCCAAAGTTTGGGAAATTTGGGAAATGTTAGTTCATTTCTATCGAGTTTTATACTTCCAAGTTTTCGGTAACAAAACTCCTGCTGTAACAATTATGAAATACCTCTGTATATATCTCTACTGTCAAATGTTAAGTGACATATCATTTATGAAATCCAAAATCTATTTTCTTGTCTATTCCCATGGGATAAGACAAACCAAAATTGGGCTTCATAAGGAAATAATTGTATGAAAATACCCTTTAGGATGGCATGAGTTCTATGAGCTTAGACAAATGAGAAAAGATATTTGATTAGCTTGACATATTCCCAAAGGGTTTATATTCATCCGGACTGACGTCTTCTTGGAGACTATTTCAAGCTATTTGGAATGAATTTCTTTATAGTGAATGTAACACATCTCGGAGTGTGTTAGAGTTATAGGAGGGTGTGGCACACTGCCATTTTTTGGAAGCACCCATCATGGAGACCAGCATTAAACTAGTGCACTTTCTGAGAATTAAATGCGTTGATGGTCAAAAAGTTTCTATGTTCTGTTCAAAGCTTATTATATTTATGCTTATTTTTTTTACAAACTTAATGTAATGCATCAGGCAGTTAACATCTAACAAATTCAATTGAACACATTTCTTACATTTTTTTTGCCAAGTCATAATATTTCAGTGTTTCACAGCCCGAAACAATGTTCACTTACAACCTTAGAGCCCTGTCCCTTTTCTGCAGCAACCTGCCCTTCCTAAAAGTGCACACATACTCCCAAAGAAGATTTACCACAATTATTACAATTGTTTTAAAATTCAAAAAAGGATGGATAAATGTTGAACACAATAGTTCTTATGAAAGATTCGGAGTTCAATTTGGAAGACAGGTGCTGAAGGTATTTCTACCTAATGATACGATAGAAGATCACAGTAAATCTTTTAACACTCACCAATCATTTAATATTTTTGCGTTTTCAGCCATTACATACATGGTTACAATCTTGTTATCAGTTATTAATAATTTCCATAAATGCATTATTTAGTAAGTAGTTAAAGCTTTAGCTTAAAAAAAAATGATGTTTGTTATACATGCGTATATACTGATTTTGAATAAGAGTGACACTTTAAACTCTGACTTAAAACTCTAGTAATGCGTTGTTTACCATATTGGACCAGTCCAATGTATACATGTCACAGGTGCAGTTACAAAAATGATGCATTATTCAGCCATGCAGCAATGCTGAGCAATTTTAAAACCCTTACATATTGTTTATAGTTCATTAAACAAAATGATGCAATTTGAAATCAAGGAAAAGCCTCAACCTTCAATTAAAACAATGATTTATCACTGTTAAAAACAATTAAGACACTGGTTTGAATCAGATGAGAAATATTGCAGGGATTAAACATCTTTTTTAAAACTTGGTATTTGCCAGGTCTTCAATAACTTAAATTTAATAAAAATCAATTCTGGCTTCTAGAAAGAAGTGTTTTAATTGGCTTGTATATTTAGCTGACCACTAGGCTGAAAGGAATCACTGAGGCATGTCTAATGATAAGGATAAGATCAATATTGAATAGCGGCCCAGGTCTCCATGATGGCAGAAGGACAGGGTGTCGAACACAATATATTCCATAACCTCAAAACTTTACCTCCATAATATCGAACACACATGCTTCAACCTCTCATTGATTAACCAACTTAAAAAAACTACAACTAAACAAACCTTTGGTGGATATTTTCATCAGAAGCTTTCTAAATGATGAAATCAGAATCCATCGGACAATCCCATCGGCGGAGAAGAGTACATAAACTCAAAATCACATTTAAACCATAGCAACCAACACACACTTGTACAAACCTAGGCATTTCCATGGAAACACTTTGTGTGTGCCTGTCTTCTCTGGTTCGGGGCCATCAAATTTTGGCCAGTCAGGGATCTCTATTTTGTATGTAACTTCTATCGCATTTTTAATATCATGGTCTGGGTATACCTGAAACAAATATAAAGGAATTTGTTGAATACACAGTTAAACACAATTGTATATACAGTGTGTCTTTTCTGACCAATTTAGGGCACATGTTCGGGGCCTAATCCTAATGCTAAAACATTTTTAAAAAATCCAAAAAGAGAAGAAAATAATTCCCAATTGGATTTGAAAAAAACTGTTATAACAAACAACACAACACCGTTTTCATACGGAATATGTATATATTCTTTAAGAAACAAACTTTATCCCATTTTTTTAAGTTTTATTTTTTCTGTCCATTGTTTTAGAGCATTTTTACTCATTATATACATGTACCAAGGCGAAATTGGAATTCCCAATTATAGAGAAAATGACATTTCTTTCCCAACCTGAAAGACCTTGGCCCAAGTACCATAATGGTGAACGAAAAAAACTGATATGAAGAGAAGCGTACAATTTATATAATTTTGATATCTTAATAACAGTGTGAAACAGAAAGTACAACTATGGTACCATGAACGTGTCCATCAGACCGTCTTACACTAACATTTTTACAACATATTAAACCCAGGATTTTTTTTTAACAAGTTTGGCTTTTCACTAAGTGGGTTTAGCACAACTAATCAAAACAAAACTTAGTTATTGAGATCAAACACCTGTTTGCTAATTTTCAATTATGACAATTACAGTATTCAACTTGAACAGACATATAAAACTGATAACATTACACTGCTGACAGATATTTATTATACTTTAAACATACTGGTTAAATAACAGATTTTGACATTAGCTCAGACAAAAAATTTGTCAAAAAGTTTAGATCAAATTAAAAAAAACATCAATATAAATACTTTTTAATAGTTTGCCTTCATTATTTAAGAGCTAAATTTTTGTACTTCTGAATGCACAAATTGATTATTTTTAGTGTTTCACAGTTTCAGTCACTCACCATATAAAGGCTTAACAATAGGTATTTTATACTTAAATAAATCAAGTAGGAGATAGGCTGTCTGACCTTATTGGACACATGCCAAGTATGGTTACATTTGATTGCATTTTGATATTCTCGTTGAGATAAAATTACAGAGAGATAGAAAATAAAGAGAAAGTCCCGCCAGCTCTCCCACCATCAATTGTAAAATGAAACTTTCTTCACATATTTTACCATGGCTTTAAATGCAACAATTAACTCATATAAACAATTTCATGCATTCAAATTAAAATAGCTTTGGTCAATCACTTTTTTGTCAGCTGTCTGATAAATTTATGAAATAATAAATCTCAGTGTAGACATGACTTGTGTAAGCTGCACTGTTGACATGTGTAAGCTGCACTGTATGTTAAAGCTGCACTGTTGACATGTGTAAGCTGCACTGTATGTTAAAGCTGCACTGTTGACATGTGTATGCTGCACTGTATGTTAAAGCTGCACTGTTGACATGTGTAAGCTGCACTGTATGTTAAAGCTGCACTGTTGACATGTGTAAGCTGCACTGTATGTTAAAGCTGCACTGTTGACATGTGTATGCTGCACTGTATGTAACATGCACTGTTGACATGTGTAAGCTGCACTGTATGTAACATGCACTGTTGATATGTGTAAGCTGCACTGTTGACATGTGTAAGCTGCACTGTATGTTAAAGCTGCACTGTTGACATGTGTAAGCTGCACTGCATGTTAAAGCTGCACTGTTGACATGTGTAAGCTGCACTGTATGTAAGCTGCACTGTTGACACGATGCAAGCTGCACAATTGAAAGGATGTAAGCTGCACTGTATGTACGCTGCACAATTGACATGATGTAAGCTGCACTGTTGACATGATGTTAGCTGCACTGAATGTAAGCTGCACTGTATGTAAACTACACTGTATGTAAGCTACACTGTATGTAAGCTGCGCTGTGGCATGATGTGCATTGTATGCAAGCTGTACTGTTGACATAATGTAAGTTGCACTATTGACATGATTTAAGCTGCACTGTTGACATGATGTAAGCTGCACTGTTGACATGATGTAAGCTGTACTGTTGACATAATGTAAGCTGCACTGTTGACATGATGTAAGCTGCACTGTTGACATGATGTAAGCTGTACTGTTGACATAATGTAAGTTGCACTGTTGACATGATTTAAGCTGCACTGTTGACTTAATGTAAGCTATACTGTTAATTATGCTGTAAGCTGCACTGTTGACAAGATGTAAGCTATACTGTTAATTATGCTGTAAGCTGCACTGTTGACAAGATGTAAGCTAAACTGTTAATTATGCTGTAAGATGCACTGTTGACAAGATGTAAGCTATACTGTTGGCATATATAAGATGCAATAAGATGTACTGTTAACATCAGTGAATGAAATCAAGATTTTCTTTGTGCATATGATATAATCCACTAGCCCTAAAAAATAGACACATGAAAAATCAAGATTTGAGGCATTAGGGCTATGATTGCTTTCAAAAATCAATTAAAGTCATTTGCAGCTGCATAAAACAGATTATTTCTTTGGCTTGGGTAAATTTAATCAAAAATGTTAATTGATTCAGGTCTATCATAAGTTATCCAATAAATAAATAATTTAAACTTTCAAATTAGCAAATTTGGGGAAAAGCTAATTATCAAAGTTGTATACTACTGTTAAATAAATTGTTTAAATAATAAACATACTGGCCCTAGTGTTCACTACAAAATATGGATTTAAGTAATGGCTACTAAATTGTTCACATTATGTAACAGTCTCCATGTTGATACAACTAAAAATAGGCATTATGCCAGAAAACAATTGACTTGGAGCCCCATAACAGGATGCTGGAATAGTAGAAAACTGCGGCATCTGCGCAATACCAACCAACATTGAGAAAATCAATGAGAGAAAAATAACATGCCAGCCAACACAGCTTTGTGAAACATTGCCGTCAGTAAATCGCCTGTAAATGAATCTTAATGACCCTCCGTTCTCCTTAAAACGGTAAAAATAATGACAGAGCATAATGACCATTAGGTATGAGCAGAAAACATATCCTCACTTTACCACAATTTTCCAGAATCCTTCGTGAAAGCTTTCTCAATAGATTTATCAATCTTCCTCATTTCGTTTTATGTCTCACTGTCTGTGAATAATAAAAATAAAATGCTAAAAAACGTGACTAATTTACTTTAAGAACATTTTCCTGTTATAGGGAATCGATGCTTCTCTGCCAACAATATGATTGAATTAGATTATTATTTCCAACCTTATCCAGTAGAGTACCAAATCAGCATTTTACATGTTAGTATGAACAACACTTGAAGATGCTGAAAAACTGCCAACTCCCTGTTCAGGGCTTTTTTTCAGCAAAATTTGGGAACAGGGCTGGCCTTTTCCATTTAGGAAATTTTAATGCATGAACGATCTAAGTTGTAACTTAACTTAAATAATCTTAATCATCGTGAAGCATTGTGCTCATTACAAATCAGTTTATTTTTTGGTATTTTGAGAATGTCATATGACCTATGCCATTGGAATTGGGAAATTTGCGTCAATTCTGGAAAATTGGGGTATTTCTTCATAAATACTTACAAAGGATATGGTATATATATTACTTTAGTTAATAACACTAAAACACATATCTATTTGTAACACAATGTGCACAGACTACTAGCATCCCAGTAATAAAATCATTGTCAGACCGTTGAGCGAACAGCTCACATATTTTGCAGCAATACCCTGCCTTTGCTGCCCTTAAAGTAACATGGTTTCGCTCATGGTTTATAAAAAGCACTCTTTTTTTTTAATTATTAAGTGTGGCAAATCATAAGGAGTGTCTAAACAAAAATACCAAAAGCTGGAACCCTTAAGCAAATGTTGGTATTTGCTCAAATATCATCTTTGAAGACCACAATTTTCATTAAATTAGCGTTTATAACGCGATTGAAAATTAATTATGGTCGTGGTGTTGCGTGATTGGTTAATTGACATTATAATGTGATGTTGCAACATAATATGTACAATGAATGAATAATATGTTAACCATGTATCCTTAACAGGTCAACACATTCACCATTTTTGTTATAAGTCCCAGTGGCTGTGTGGACTAGCTGGTTGTTTTCTACTTTTTTCATGTAAATAGACGCTGCATATAAGGGAAATAACTGTTTTGTTTATATTTTAATCATCGTTTTTCTTTCGAAATTTTCGGAACTTCTGGTTGGGAATTTTAATAGGATAATTGGAAAAAACACACTTTTTTGCCATTGGGAACATGATCGAATACCGGCTATAAAAATCGTCAAAATAAACGCTAGCAAATACTGGCAATAATTCAATTATATTTTAAGCAAAATAAAAAAAATAAGACTCAAAAATAATTTCTGGTAAACCCTAAGATCTAAAAAAATATTGGAAAGGGCCCTTGAACTTTCAGGAACAAGTTCTAGTATCCAAAACCACACTAGAAGTATAAGACTTTCACTACAAATGCTGCTTTCAGTTTTGCGATATCTGATGTTCAGTTCAGTTCCGGTACCTACAATACACTACGTTGGAGTATCAATACATGCTGACATACCGTCTTGCAATAATCCAGGATCTGTTTAGGCTCATCGGTACAGTTCTGTTTGTAGTCGACCTCCCAGCCGTTGACTGTCCGATGCATTGCAGGTTTGTTGCAGATGAAGGCGACCATCGGCTCAAACTTTCCCACACTCGCGTGGGCAGCAAGAGCCTGCAACGACAAAAACGAATAAAAAAAGGTTAACAAAGCACGTTTCTGTATTCATTCATGAAGAAAAAATATGCATTCATGATCGTATATTTTTTATAATATCATGTACTCGATGGTTTTCCCAGCGACTCAGGCATATATATCTTTTTCACTGAAATGCTTGATTTCAAATGATATAATCATTGCAATCAGCACCCGATCCTGTGGAGTAACATAACCTGCCCAATTAACATGATGTTGGCTGTCATACAACCATTCAATTGACCTACATGTATAAAGAAGTAGATTTTGTCAAGCAAAAAGTTGCTTAATACAGTGGGCTGGCGGGGCCGATTGTTCAGAAGTTAACCATGATTAACAACTTCGTTGTTAACTTTAAAATGTAAACTATTTAATGATATGCTCTCATATTTAATATAAACAAGTACAGCTAAAACAGTTTCTAAAAATTTCAGACCAGTAACAATTGGGAAGTTAACAACAATAATGTTACCAGCGTTGTTTAATTTAACAAATTTCTGAACAATTGGCCCAATGTATTAACTTGTCCTCTGACAGAGGACCAGGTAGAGCGAGGTTCCCATTCACACCATGTTATGACAGTTAATGCAGTTAATAAGTATGCATGGTAACTTAAATCTATAAATGGTCTAAAAGGAAGCTCAAAGATCCCCTTTTTGTTCCGGTACTCAGCAGCATCTTAAGGAATCAAGCAGGTGCCACGCGGTACACTGAAACTCAAATGTTGCCTCTGCTCGCCACAATTACCAATGACGCAGATGGCGCTCTATACACAAATGGCACAGATATCATGCTTTTCATAGGAACAAAATGATTTTTAATAAGTTTAATAAAGTTAGCATTGTTCCAAGTGCCAGAATCATAAAGTAGATCCAAAATAAGACCCGCTTCACATCTGTTAGGGAAACTTGAAAGGACGTTAATGGTATTGAGTATGAGAAGATACTCTTTAGACTGTGAATCTACGAGCGTTTTAAAAAAGAAAATGACCATCTAAATTTACTTAAGTTTGATTGTTATTTTGATAATAGGAAAATTTACATTTATATGCCTGGATAGTAAATGAAGTTACATTTAATGCCTAGATCGTAAATGAAGGTGCTATCATTTATTTGAAGTATGTGTCATGGGTTAATCATCTAAAAGTTGGCCTTGCAAGCAAATAAAGCCATTCATGAAAGCAAGGCCTTATCTGCAAACTGCAGTATAAGCAAACACAGACATAACAAAGGCATACTGTCCAAACAGTCTTTTTCGCACATCTACATAAACTGGTAAATGCAAACCAGGGTGACCAGATTTGAGATTAAGCTGGTTTAATTTACTAGGGAAAAAGCTGACTGTGCATAACAATTGTCTAAATTAATGTAATGTTAAATATGATACCTGAAGGAACCTCCACAAAAAATGTGACAATTTTCCAAAGAGATAATCAGATACTATTTCTGGGGTTATTTAGGGTTACCTGCACATTTTCTTTCCGCTAGTACATTATCACCAGGGGTTTAAGGTCTAATAAGTTTTCTAGTTTAGAAGCTGCTGGGATCTAGTCGAGAGGACCCCCCGCCCCAATATAAACTGGAAAACTTTCACCAAAGTCAAATAACCATTTGTAATATTATTTGGCAATTGGGAGATGGGGGTGCACACCAAGCCCTCCTATGCATTACAAACAGAAGCCAGTATAAGCTTGTAGAAGATGACATATAATATCAGATGTGCCAAGATGCCCTTTTAGGAATACTGTATTACAATATGTCCTCCTCTCTCAATCCTGGAAAAACATTCACAACTATACTGTGACACATTTGTGTGTTATTTCATTCAACCCAGACAAGTGCATTAACTGTCATAACAAATATCTTCAGTTGCTAGCTACTGAACGAGTGCATGAAGGCAGTGGGTCGTGCCAACAAAATTAATCATCAAATAAATAAATATGAAGTCTCATCTGTCGCCATTCCTTTAAACCTTAAACCACAGTACTCCTACACATTAAAATACATGCTTAAATATAAGAATGCGGCTTAAACTCATAGCTTTTATTACTTTTCAATATTTACCTTTTTCATTTCTTAAATTGTCTTTTATTATACTCACTAAAATTATAGTATTCACTTTCACATTTTATTACTGATAAAACTTCTGTTAAAAATAAAATTATATATTACAATGCATTAGGTTTAATTTACGTCAAATATCAAATAAGTATATATGTCATTTAACTATGATTGAAAAACAAATGATTACACAATTATATTAATCCTTTGCATGCTGGGAAAATTGTCGTCTGCTCAAAAATGTCGTCTGGTTTATTCTAAATTTCTTTCAATTTACTTAAAACTTTGGGGATATATTGACTGAGTGGCAAACAGCTTGGAACCTGACCAGGCGCCGAGCTCGGCGTCTGGTCTGGTTCCAAGCTGTTTGCAAAGCCTTTAAAATCGCCATCAGCAGCTTAAGGGTTAATTTACCCTGTGGTTCATATTCTTTCACCAAACAATTGAAGGAGGGGATCAGGGCCTTTATATTTGAGTCTATATATTTTGTGGGAAATTCCATTTTTGCTATTGTAAGATTATAGAACAAGAATGCTTTAAAAAATAAAGACTGTGATTAAATTTCTTTAAGGATAGATCAATTCATCCAAACAAATATGGTTTTAATGAATTATGTGTTAATTAATTTTTTAATTTTTTTCATAACCTGGAAATTTCATTTTCACATTTGGGAGAAAAAGTTTTTAAGTATTTTAAGTAATGGGAATGGGGCAAAATTTCAGCCCCAAGATGGTCAGAAAACTCCCCAAATGCTATTACTGATAAAATGAGACAGATTAAGTAACATTTTTCAGTTTTAATGACCATGTACATGTAATACAATTGTCCTGCACACACCAGTCTGTACAAGTGACTGGTCATATATCAGTGGTTACAACTAGTATAAAGTCCTTCTGCAGCCTGGGGCAACATGAGAGTATTGCATTACAGTTACACTGCAAATAATCACATGCCTAATTGTTTCATCAGCCTCAACATGGACACACCCCTTACATGTTCAGTTAAGACCCCAATAATTAAATTGTTTGTTTAGCTTTTGGTTTAAATCTGGTGCAAGTTCTATCATTAAAACAAAATCAGCTTTATAAGCGTTTACTATTTCATGTTTTATGGGGTAATATATAAATAAAAACATAAGCAAAATATGAATAAAATGCTTATAACACTGTTAAAATCTCATTAACAATTCAAATAGGAGCTCTTTTGTTAACATTTAATATGTTCCAATGACAAGACATTTATTTTGTGATTAAGGCCTCCAGCCTCTGTCACAGTTATGCACAATATTACAAATGATAACACAGTACAGTGTTTTAAGTGAACATTTACACAAACATATATATATATATATATATATATATATATATATATATATATATATATATATATATATATATACATGAATGTGTCATCTCTTAAATGCAAGATATGAATAAAGAGCAATATTTTTAATAATACTCTCATTTCTAGATGCTAGTAAAAATATGCATCTTATGGATATTTGTGTTAGTCCTGTATTTACTCGGTATAAGTGAAACTCGCAAATCATCATACACCGAACATGAGAAGATAAAGTGGTACTTATCTTCTACCTCCTGTTTATTACATAATTTACATAGTCTCTGGTTTCGAGGGGTGCCGGAGTAACGTCTTCTTTCGATTTCTAACATATGGAAACCACTACGAAATTGAGCATAAGCATGTCTGTGTTTTCTTAGCAAAAGTATATCACAATATGTCTCTCTTTCATAATTGCATTTGATGTTTTTATACAATATAAGCTTTGGTGACATTTCTAGATTACTGAACCATCTCTGAAGATGGGTGTCTTTTAATCGTTCAATGAACTGATGCAGGAACAACTTTTCATTTACAACATCTTGGTTTATCCATATAAAGTTAAAATCATTATTTTGCAAAAGCTGCCGCACACAGCTTACCCAATTTACATATCCTAAGTTATCTAAATGTAATAACATATAATAGCATTTCTTTGGATATCTCTCATTTGGCATTCGAAGTAATCGGAGCCAGTATTTAACAGTCCTTTCCATACTCTCAATCCACATTGGAAACCTACCACAATCCCCTAACACAGCTGCATTACATGACTTTATGTTAGTACAAAGAAATTTTTTACAGGCAAAAAGCAAAACATTTTCAATATAGCATGTCGTTCACAAAATCCCCACAATTCCGAGCCATACAACATAATTGGGGAAATTTGTACATCAAATATATTAAAAAATGCATATCTGTTGTTTTTGTTTGTTTGTAAAAGCAAGTAAAATACATTTAACTTAAATAATTTCAACAAAAATGCCGCATGAAATTCACAAGGGAGTCCGTAATTAAATGAGGAAAACAATGTAAAGGTATACATTCTACAAAGTACATGTACTTACAGATACACTACAGGGAAGTTCTTAGGGGGTATCTATATAAATACTAAACACTCCAAAATGCTGCAAAATTGTGATTTATGCTCAAGGTTTGCCATACAAATATTAAGATTATATCATACCCTGCTAATACAACAGCCTTTTCTTTTTGTGTAAAAACAAACTGTCAAATAATCTCTACTTTGATAGGAACCATGCATCTTGTTCATGCTTTTCCAGAATTTCTGATTACACAACTTATTTTCTGTGTTATTAGAGTAATTTGCAGAGTGGCTTCTGTTGCTTTAAAAAAGTGACAAACATTATTAAAAAATGAATGAAGAGACTGTTAAATCATAAGAGTTACCAAATAAGCAAACTTGAAAGCTCTATAAAATACACAAGAATGGCATTACAATCATACAAAATACAGTTAGGAATGCAGTAACATGACTGTATATTAAGAGAACCAAAATGTCTACAAACTGGGCTGTATTAATCAGCTTTTCAAATGATCTGTAACAAATTAATTCTTCAACGAAAAACTGTGATACATGTGCATACAATTGGAATCTGTTATGGAATACCTATTACATGGAGAGGCTAAATCTGATTAATGATTAGATCAAGAATTTAGACTGGACAAAGTCAGATTACTTTCCGATGGGTGTGACTTGCATTAACAAAAAGATATGTAGCACAAATGGCAAAATGTTATTAACAAACCTACCACCATTCTTTTTAAATCAAATGGACAAAAATATACCCCCCCCCACCCAACAAAAAAAGCTGATTGCATAACAAATGATGGTGTATAAAAGCCATAGCAATACGTAAATTATTTTTCACAACATTTTTACAAATGATTGCAATGTATTTACAAGCAACAATCATATCAACAATTTTGGTGTCTTAATCTGAAGTCTTATTAAAAATTATTAATAAATGATACTGCCATGTTGGTATATGACCATATTAAAATGCCTATATTTCAATAAAAAAACAAGAGCATCGCAAGACCTTTCTAATGCTTGTCCATTTCCTCATTTGAGCAAGGGCATTTATTTTGACAACCATTAAATGCAAGAGCTATTGGCTTTGCAACAGATGTGTTTATTGTCGCCAATGGTACAATGTTAACAATTTTTTATTTATCATTCTTATGCCACTGACATCACCACAACTATTAAGTAAACCCTTAAACCTTTTTCCATGAACAAAATGAAGTCCCTATTTGACAGAAAGTGTGTAAAAACCTTTATATGCAGGGGGTACATGAAAGATCACCCCATTTAAAGAGGTAGGCCCATGAATCCTCTACTGTTTAGATGATAAGGGTGTGCTGCATTATCAAACGCCATTTGCCATATTGTGAACTTTAACATGGCTGAGTAACTGTGGTTTTAAAAAAGAACAGAGTGCTGCAGTAAAAGAACAAAAAGCTGCAGAAACGGGACAGTGTGCTGCAGAAAAAAAACACGACAAGATGCTGAGGGAGAAAAGGGCACATTATAGGGGGTTGTGAAGAACATTATGATTTTGATAAAAAGTGTAAGGAATTGTGGTTAATGGAGTAATATTAGGTTTAAACAGACAACAATTTTATACAAGCTTATTATTACACTTTAAGTTAAAATGAAAGCAAAGGAAATATTTGGCAGTCTGAAGCATTTAATTCTATGATGGCAGAATGGTGCCTATGCTTGTCTGCATGAGAGCAGAAGGGTCTTACCAAAAACAAGGACAATGTGCAGCACCTTTTTAGAACTATTTAAATACTATTAAGTTCCTTAGTCCAAACTTGAGTTTTTTTAACTACTTTCTACTAACATATGTATGGAATGAATTCACTAAAAGTGTAGGACTTTCTCCAAACATGGTACTACTTCATAATAATGTCAAAATTACTTTTTGTGTTTGTATGACTTCTCCTGGTTAAATATGCTGTAATGACGTTAAATAATATTTTTTATCAGCAAAGAAAATTATCCTGTGCTTCAAATTTCATTTTTTTTTTATCTGTGCTTGCAGAATCAACCTAAATAAGTAACTCACATACATCTTGAGTGCTCATGAAAATCAAATGTTGAAAGGTCAGACAAGAGTTGCAGCAGCTTTACCCATATTCAGGCATGGCATGATTTATAATCGCATTTGTGCTATTCAGTATTTGAGACACACACAACCTGTCACATAAAAGCAGAAAAACGAACGATATTTACCTCCATGTAAGCAAAACCTGATTCCAAACATAGGAACACAGTGAACAGAACTACCTGACCGTTTAAAGGCCCCATTGTTTTTCGAGATTTCGGCGAAATTGGTAATATTTTACTCCTGATATTCCTTATACTGAGATGTTCAACACTAATGGCGAAGTGACGTCACGGCTCAATTATGTTAGCAGGTGCCTGTTTGTAAGGTCGCTTCTGATTGGATAATGAGCTTCCACAGAAATATTGTATATTGACCTATGTTTTGACCTTTACTGTGAATTTGAAAGAAAGCAAGATGGTTTTAAGTTATATTGATCGAAATATTATTTAAATAAACTTAATTGCATGCTGATGCTATAATATAAGTCATCAAAAGAGGAAGACATTTCGTTTTTCTTAATCTATTAGTCATGTCCATTGACCAATCAAGATAGATCTTACTTAACTTCTGGTCTACTTAACATAAACATCAGAGGGTATCCGAATAATAATAAATAAACATGAAATGTGCCATATGTCAACTAAATAAGAAATAAATATTGAAAAATGATCAAAATACAGCATGTCATCGAACCATAGTGATAAAATGTGAAAGGTTTGGATATTTCTCACATTTTTATATTGAAGACAGCGTTGAAAAAACCTGTAAAGTGAGTGCAATACTAAATTTGGTATAACCCAGGTGTTGTTCTGTATTCAGTCTTACTATATAAGAGCCTTTGTAAACAATGAAGGATTAATTTATATGTTCGTGGTCAAATGCAGAATGAACACTCAAGCGCAATTTTACAAATCCATGAAGAGCGTATCAAATGGCTAGGAAATTTGCAAGATCGCGTTCTAGCGTGGAATTACGGAGGTTTCGTCAACTCTCCAGTTCGTCACACTTGTTCTATATAGTAAATTGCCAAGATGTTTCGTCACACCTTCGTCACAAAGCAATGTTCGATCTTGTTTTGTCACCAATCATGGCCTCTATAACCAACTGCGTACCTTGCTCTAAAATAGTAACTGCTCGCATGCATGTGATCTGTTGCGAAGTGTGTGAACGTTGGCAACATTGTAAATGCGATTCAGGGGTATCTGCGCAGCAGTACCAACAGATGGTAAAAAATGAGCTAAATCTGGCATGGAAATGTGATGAATGCCACATGGATGTTGATGATCAGTCCAATTCTACGGCATCGATAGATATAACTCTGAAATCAGAGCAGCCGACGAAGTAGCAGACGATGACGCTGACGAAGTAGCAGAAGAAGGAGCAGATGACGAAGCCAACACAGTAGCCGCCGCCGACGAAGTAGCCGGCGACACCATCAGCACCAACGCCGCTGATGGTATCCTGGAAGACCGGACGTTTGACATCTTGAACAGGAGCTTCGATCGACCCCATCATCCACTGGATGAGTCGCTACCGGAAAGGCCCCTAGACAAAAAGGTTCCCACTGATTTACCGGCGACTTTCGAGGTCATAGAGGGTGGCAGCAAGCGAGGTGGCCGGAAGCTCGTCAGTAGTGCCGGATACACATACACAGCTCGCCGTAACAAGGGTAGTCGCACTTACTGGACGTGCAGTATAAGAAGCAAGAAGATGACTTGCCCCGCAAGCGTCAAGCAATTCGGCGATATGTTCACTCCAAGCATCGTCGGTCATGTCCATCTGGCCAATCCCGTTGCCGCCAAGAAGATAAAGATATCTACGAAAGTGAAGGAAGCCGCTAGGGAGCGTGTCTTCGAGTCCGCAGCAAATATCGTCGAGCGAGTTATGAAGCAGATGACGACACCACACTTCAGCCTATCAAAGCCTGGAAACTTGGCGCGAGCGGCAAACCATCACAGACGGCAACGCCCAGATGATCCAGCTGACCTTGGATTCCAGTTGGAGCGGGAATGCTTCAATTCATGGACGACTTTTCGACGCCTGGGACCGCTATGAGGAGGACGAGCTCACCACCACTCAACTACTTCGGACGATCAGCAACATTGCGGGACTGGGACCAACGACTCCTTCAGACGACATACACGACGGTGACATGACAAATTAAAATCAGAATCTAACTCATGCCCATTTATTTTTATTTTTCATTATTGACTTTGTCATATATATGCCCATGAATTTCATAATCTGACTGTAAGTGAAAAAAAATGCATAGTCATGTATGTCACATAAATAAATATATTGAGATTGTTGTGTAAATGATGTGTCAAATATTGTGTTTATTAAAGTTGCATAAATAACTGTTTACCTTTGTCATATATATGCCCATGAATTTCATAGTCTGACTGTAAGTGAAAAAAAATGCATAGTCATGTATGTCACATAAATAAATATATTGAGATTGTTGTGTAAATGATGTGTCAAATATTGTGTTTAATAAAGTTGCATAAATAACTGTTAACTTTTGAGATTGTTGAGTTAAAAATATATATGCTATCCTGTTTATATTTATTAAATAGTTTTAAACACCAAGATTTCTTCATTTATTAACAATGCTTTTTTTAAGTAAAAAATATGCAAAAACACGGTTTTGAGTAATAAACGATTTCACACACTACGCATGTCAACATACACATCAGAAGGTAAAATATTCAATAAAATGGTCTAGTCTACTAAATTATTCCTTTCTTCCTAAATTGGTGTTTGCTCACACCTAATTAATTGGACGTAATAGTTGCATTAATTGCTACTTATAATAAGGTTGACGAACTGTAAAAATATGTTGACGAAACAACTACCCATTTTGTACTTTAAAATAAGGTAGACGAAATGGTAAGGTGACGAAACATCCGGTACCCCTAGCGTGCATACTGCATGAACGCTACATGCAACATTCCTTTATATTTATATTTTTCACTCATTGTTTTTAATGTAAGTTAACTTAAGGAGATTAATACAATATGGACATTTAACATCAAATTTTTGAAAAGGAACGGCAGATATTCTTAATGTTACTTACCATTGGTCAAATGAAGTTGTGCTCATCAAATTAGTGTGCAGCAATGAAATAAAAAAATATTTTGTAGGGGTGATCAGCTAATGCCACATGAACGTTAGTTTTTTCAACAGATAAGACTAGAGCAGTGTAAATATTCAAGCTTAATAATGGCTTACACTCATGTCTTTTCCAGTAGGTGGTGTTGTCAGACAAATGGAGTGCTTAGTGCAAGAAGGTTATAACTTGATACAAAAATAGAAGGCTTAATAACAGTCTTGCGTTAAGTGCTTGAAATGCTGATTAAATTATTTAGAAAAGTTCTGTGGAAAAGACTACCAAATTCTGTATTTTTTCATTGATTAAGTGAACTATAAAAAAAAAAAAATGCAGCCAAAGAGGCATTTAGGTGTTTATGTGTCCAATTTGGAGCTGAAATGATTTAAGATTCTTATTTTTTCTTTAAAAGACAAGTTGGGAATGTGTTAAAGACTCATTAAAAGGAAGAACATAAAAATAGTCAAAATGATAAATATGTATTCCTAAAAAAGCCCATTATTGTGGCTAATGTTTTTTTAATTGGGGCTGAAAGTAGGGCCCAAAAATTGTCTGTAGATAAACATAGAACATTTAGTACTTTCGTCAAATTTCATTAGAAATACAAGTTGTTTGTTTGAGTGTTTGTAGTCATTATCTTTTCCAGATATGTTAACCAGCAGCAATAAATACCAGTAGTAATAAATACAGCAAGGAAGATGGCATCAGAACGAAGTGGTGGGGAAAGAACTGAGTTTCAGACCGCGGAAGAACAACATGAGCTTCTTAAACATAGAAAATACCTCAGCATTGTCAACTGCATGCCAAAACGATATGTTGTTGGAATAATGGCCTTCTTTGGATTCTGTAAGCTAGCGAATTGCATAAATTACTATTTTTATGCCCTTAAAGGTGGGCATTATAAAAACACACCATCCATCTATCTGTCTGTCTGTCTGTTTTTTTGTGTCCAGGCTGTAACTTCGTCTTGCATTGATGGATTTTGAAATTACTTAAAATACATAGATGACATGTTGTGTGCAAAATCTTTGTCCGTACCATAAACATTTGATTTGCAACTTAACATTTAAGTGGCAATTATACACTGATAAAGAATTGCTCATTCCAAGTCTGTAGGATGTGGCTTGTCCTTGTAGTTTCAATTTGTTTTGAATTTACATTAAAATCATTCTCAGATATTGCTTATAATTATCATTATTCATAAAGTTTTCTTTACTACTTTATATTACTGTACTTTTGTATGTTGTAGGCAATATCTATGCTCTACGAGTGAATCTCAGCGTCGCGATTGTGGCCATGACAGAGAATCAAACCAAACACATCGGAGGAAATAAAACTGTGGTACATTAACATTATAACTCAAAGTTGTTCATAATTTTGCATGGAATGTAGTTCAGGCTTTTAGATATGTGTCATTCTGATGAGTTAATTACCTATTGTGTGGATTAAACCTACAACCTCTTTGATGTCAGGGGCGGATCGAGGACTTGTCGTTAGAGGGGGCGTAACTTTAGAGCATAATTTTTCAACTTGCGCCTCTCCATGAGAACTGAAATTTAGTTGGTTTAAAGTGTTGGAAGGGGGTTTATGGGGGTACTCAACCAAAAAAAAAATTAACAATTTCTAGTCCATGCATTTTGGGCATATTTTAAACCTTTTTTTTCTACCATGTTGAAATAAAATGTAAACTTGGATTTTAGGGGGCACAATTAGATTGCAGAACCATCAAAAAGGCTGATTGTAATAAAATTGATATTTACTTAAAGAAAACATAACACCATTATTTTGAACTTTGTTAACAACGTGATTAGCTACATCATTGTTAACTTTAAATGGTGAACTATTTTGTAACTCTGTACGTTTGTCATTGTTAACTTTAAATGGTGAACTATTTTGTAACTCTGTACGTTTGTCATTGTTAACTTTAAATGGTGAACTATTTTGTAACTCTGTACGTTTGTCATTGTTAACTTTAAATGGTGAACTATTTTGTAACTCTGTACGTTTGTCATTGTTAACTTTAAATGGTGAACTATTTTGTAACTCTGTACGTTTGTCATTGTTAACTTTAAATGGTGAACTATTTTGTAACTCGCTCATATATTTAGATAAAAGATGTTCAGCTGAAAAGGTATCTCTCGAAAATTGTTCCAGAGCATTAAAGATTTGAAAGTTAACAAGGATGAAGTTTACAGTGTTGTTTTTAAAAAATTCTGAACAATCTGCACCATATTTATTACAGACCATATACCCAGACTTTACGTATGACGCTCACACAAAGGGAATTATCCTGGGGTCTTTTTTCTATGGATACATTTTGACACAGATACCGGGAGGTAAGTTTGTTATTATTTTAGCATGTGAAATCTGCAAAAAGGTTTTGAACTTATTTTAAGGTAGCTTGTGGAGGAGAATTGTGTGTAAAAGTAATAAATCTTTGTTTAGGTCATCAGCCTGTTTAGGGCCAGAAGTATGTTTGAAGAAACTTAGTGATTGGCTGTTTCGATTGGCTGTTTCACTCTTCTGATCCTGCCTTGTGCCCTCGTAATCTAAATATTTTTAAATCATTTGTTGTATGTTGAATTGTTTTTACAGATTACTTGGCAATGGGCTTAGTCAGGAAGTATCTGATGGGCGGGGGATGGGAGGGGATGGGGTTCTTGTCAGCCTTTCTTCACCATGCATATCCAGCAGTATGGTGGAGCATCTACTTGCTTAACAACTTTAGTTTTCCAAATTGTTCCTATAAGCTGCCTTGCAAAGCATCTGGGGGCAAGTATTTTTAGACAACTCTATCCAAGCTGCTGACACCATTGCTTAACAAACTTTGTTTTCCAAATTGTTCCTATAGGCTGCCTTGCAAAGCGTCTTGGCAGGGAGTTCCTTTTTTAGGACAGAACTTTCAGACAGCCCTCCTCAAGCTGCTGACACCATTGTGTGAACGCTGGAGCTTCTACTTGCTTAATAAGCTTTGTTTTCCAAGTTGTTCCTATAGGCTACCTTGCAAAGCATTTGGGCAGAAAGTACCTTTTTTTGGCCGGTATTTTCAGACATCCTTTTCACATTGCTAAGCTTGCTGTGTATAGGATGAAGCAATTCTATATGCTAAATAACTTCAGTTTGTTCCTACAGGTTACCTGGCAACACGCCTGGGCGGGAAGTACCTTTTTGGAGGAGGTGTATTTCTTACCGCCCTTTTCACTCTGATAACACCATTGTGTGCACGCTGGAGTGTCTATCTGCTTGTGGCTGTCCGAGTCTTAGAGGGATTGTTTGAGGTATTTGTCTCGGTATTTGAGTTTCTTTTTTTTTAATAAAAACGTCATTAAATTGCTGTTATAACCTTGTAGTCATCGATGCTGTTAATGTTGCAACTCTTACGATGCTGTATCAGCCATAACTTAGACATTTTTAATGATATTGACATGAAAACTACAATTTGTCAACAACAACGACTTTCATAAAATCTGTCTTGCAAGATCCTCCACTCAGGCTTAAATACTTATTGAGTTATGTCCCTTGGTGAACTGAAAAATGGATGCATGAAAGTTGTGGTGATGTTGTGTGAACTCTTTGCACTAACAATCTCATGCTGTAATGGAGATTTTTTGTGCACATGAATATGTGTGCAAGAATCATTTTCTGTTTTAGGGTGTGACCTATCCATCCATTCATGCCATCTGGTCAAAGTGGGCCCCACCTCAGGAGAAAACTAAGCTGGCTACTCTTGCGTTTTCTGGTAGAACGTTGTTTTCTTACAATTCTTAAACTCATATTTCAGGAAATTATTAACACATTAATCTGAAACAATCTTTCTGGTATGTAGAAAAAAATATTTATGTCCATGGTAACCATCATTGGAGCATAAATAAAAAACATTCGGAGCTCCTCGGCCATTTTATTGAAAACAACCTCAGATTTATGCCGGTACATCTGTTGAAGTAGTTCGTAAAATTTTGAATTATATCATTAGTTAAATGTAGTGTTTTAGAGTTGTATTTATTGATCTAAGTTTAAATTTATTGTCATTGAATTGTAATATAGCAAACATAATGAAGAATCCCAAGAGTTAAGTCACAAAGTTTAACTGCTAATAAAATTACTACGCGATCTACTTGCAGCGGACTTAAACGTACCACTTTTTGAGTGTGTAAACCGTCCAAATACATCCGAGGTTGTTTTCTAAGAGAATGGCCGAGGAGTTCCGAATGAAATAAAAAAAATGGCTGTTAGGGTGGTTTAGTGGTAAAGGTGTGAACCTATCGTCTAAGGGATAGTGAGTTCGAGCCCTGCCAGAGACAAGCTTTAAGTCTCTCAGAAATGGTCGCCGATGCTGAAGCTGAACTGAAAATAATTTAAAGGCAGTAACTGTGTTTCAGGTTCGTACATCGGGACAGTAATCTCCCTTCCCATGTCTGCTGCCCTCGCCCAGACCTCGGCTGGCTGGCCCAGTATTTTCTACGTTTTTGGTAGGTAAAACATTGATGGGCATATCATTGACTCAGTTAGTGTTGGGAATTGGTTCCAGTATGCCTATGGATAATCAATTCTACTCAAGTAACCGATTATCGATAGTACAATCGGTTTCTGACCTTGCTATACTACTCACCCAAGCGTCGGCGTCGGCGTTGGCGTCACACCTTGGTTAAGGTTTTGCGTGCAAGCACACATAGGTTAATATCTCAGCAACTACTTGAGGTATTGCATTGAGACTTCATACAATGGTCCTCAACCATCCAACCTAATTAATTAACCAAGTTAGATAACTCTAGTTTGCATTTAATGCAAGTAATTGGCCTTTATCATTCGACTTAGAAATTCTGGTTAAGGTTTTGCATGCAAGCACACATTGGTTAATATTTCAGCAACTACTTAAGGTGATGCATTGAGACTTGATACTTGGTACTCAACCATCCAACCTACTTAATTAACCAAGTTAAATAACTCTAGTTTTCATTAAACTCAAATAATGGCCCCTTCTTTATTCAACATAGACATTTTGGTTAAGGTTTTGCATGTAACCACTTTTAAGTTAATACCTCAGGGAATACATCATGTATTGCATTGAAACTTTACACACAGGCTCCCAACCATTTAGCCTTCTTCTTTAATCAAGTAAGATATCTTTCATATTATATAATTTTTGGCCCTTTCTTATGCGACTTAGAAATTCTGGTTAAGGTCTTGCATGTAAGTTCACATAGGATAATATCTCAGCAACTACTTGATGTATTGCATTGAGACTTTATACAATGGTATTCAACCACCCATCATAATTGAATAACCAAGATAGATAACTGTATTTTGTAAATAATTGCCCTTTATTATTAGACTTAAAAAATCTGGTTAAAATTTACCATGTAACCACATTTATGTTAATATCTCAGCACATCATGTATTGCATTGAAATCTAATCTAACAGTGATCCATGCATGTTTTGCCAAAACTTTACAATCCATACACTGAAAAGCGGCGGAATAGTCGAGCGCGCTTGTCTCTGTGACAGCTCTTGTTCTATTTATAAGCGATAACAACTGAATACTTAATAAATAAACTCAAAGCAGAAAATAGGCATAAATGAACGGAACACAAATATCAGGAAGAAAAACAAAAACTAACTTGCTGGTTGAATCGATGATCAATTATGACCAAATACAATCGATTGACGCCGACCACAGGCCCAACAAATCAATTTTCAACTTTAATCGATCATCGGAACATCAATAGTCTCTGTTTATTCTAAACAAATCCTGTTTTTTGTTATTATGCCAGGCAGGGAGGCATTCAATAGTCACACTGTCTGGCTGTATGTCTGTCTGTCTGTTCTTTAAGACCTGGCCTAAGCTGTAACTCTGTAATTATAAATGAGATTTCAATCAAACTTAAGCGAATTGTTCAGCACCATGCTTAAAATTCATGTTCTCATTTTAAAGGTCATCCTTACACTTGAGGTCAATGTTCCATAATTTGGATTTCATAGAAAACAACTTGATTTTGTAACATTAATTGGAACACATATTACTGCATACTGAAAGGTAGTTTAGAAGTGGTCCAAAGCCATTTGTATAGGGTGGGTGTGTAAGCTTATTTATACTCGCACTCGGGCCTTGCCCATTCGGCGAGTGCTCCGTTAAGATTGTTAGTCATTTTAGGTTTTTGGAGCAATGTGCACAGACAGAATGTAACCCTGGTTAGAGCTACCCTGGTTCTTTAACGTGCACCAGTGTATAGCACTGTCACACGGGACCCCCATTTAACGTCCCTCCCGGAAGACAATTAGTTTTTTTTAGTGATGCGACGGGGGATCGAACCTGCGACCCCTGGATTGATAGTCAAGTGTGTTACCTCAAGACCACGGATCCGCCACTCAATTGTATAAAACTGGTTAAGCCCTTAAATGGGTTGGTTAAAGTTGGCCAAAACGTTTATTAATTGGTCAAAATGTATCCAATTTTAACCAATGAAATCATGTGAAGGTGCAAACTAGCCTAAAGATAAACTGTTGACAACTTAATATCCAAGGTTTATAGTATAAACTTTATACAATGGGCTGCTAGTTTATTCCATTGTGTGACCGTAGTGACAGAGAGCCCCACTAAGCATCCTACAATCCAGGAAATCAACACCTTAAAGTCAATGTATTTTTATCACTACAAAAAGGTAACATACATGTAAATGAGGATGAAACCCCTTTTTGATAGGCAAAATTTAGGGACTTTTCAAGATTAAGAAGTCATAACAGAATATGCAGAATTTCAAAATTTGGCAATTTTCGATACACAAACTCTCAAAATAGTTTTAAAGTATTCGTTACACAGGATTTGGGTAAAAGATGAAGGCGAAGAGTGGGTTACACACAGATGAGTACTAATGTTAACTGTAATACAGGTAGTATAGCGGTGCTTTGGTTCTTCATGTGGTGCTACCTTGTGGCAGAGAGTCCTGCTAAACATCCAACCATCTCTAATGCCGAGCTTGAGTATATTCAGGGAAATATTGGCTACACTGACGAACAAGTACAGGTGGGTTTACAGTTATATTTTAAAGCCGTACAAGAAAGTGACTCTGGAGAAGTAATACAGTAGTCTGTGATCAAGATCTTGTTACTATTTTCAGATTAAAAAAATACAAAAGGGTGATAGTGGTAAAGGTGATAACCTCTCACCCAAAAGGTTATAGGTTTGATCCCCACCAGGGTGGGAATAGTCTGGGTGTCTGCCTCTCACCCAGGAGGTTATAGGTTTGATCCCTACCTGGGTGGGAATGGTCTAGGTGTCTGCCTCTCACCCAAAAGGTTATGGGTTTGATCCACTCCAGGGTGGGAATGGTCTAGCTGTTGGCCCCACACCCAAGAGGTTGTGGGTTTGATCATACTTTCTCATGACCTCACAAAATGATCACCAGTTCTGGCTTCTACCCAAGAAACATATTGGAGACTGATTCATATCATTTTTAAGCTGTCTCGGCTTGGACACATTGATCATCAAGCTAAAAAAAAAATTAAATGTTTGTTAATTGTTGAAGATAAAATTGCAATTGCAATACATGGTTCCAATGTGGTCTGGGAAAAATTACTGGCTCCTGGGAAATATCAGGAAAAATTAAAAAATTAGCCTTGTCAAGGAAATCTGTCAAAATCAGAGAGAACTATCAATTAAGCCAGTGCTTTATAACCAAGCGGGTGACAACAATTGTAAATTGGCCATTTACAAAATCAGAAATATTGTAAAGTAGAACACACTTTAATTAATGCCATGAGTTGCCGATATTTAAGATATGGAAGCATTCTAGTTTGTAGAAACTGATTAAGGTGAAATAGTCACATTAGAATGTTCATTATTATGATATAATTATGGCCTCCGGTCCAATCATTTATCATGGAAACATATATCATTGTTGCAGGTATAACAGCTATTCTCAACTTGTGAGAAAGCTTTCTCATACTTTGATCATTTAATTTGGTTGCTATGGCAACTAAACTAGTGGAAATACAACACTCAAACTTGATTTTAGGAATAATTCAAGAGTTTATAGTTATGCTTATGAAACTAATGGTATGTGAATTGAGCACAATTAGGAGAATATGAACTACAAAGAATATGGTTGCTATGGTAACAGTAAAATGTTGATCTCTTTCCATCTTTCATCCTTCAATATCTAAAGAAGCATGCATTAACCTAGGTCTATTAGAGTTGCTATTTGATATTTGGTAAAATTTTAGTGACAATTCATCATTTAATCTGGATATTGACACAACTCAAAGTGAATTAAAGTGATGCATTTACAATAAACATTATGCAATTATCAAAATATCATGACACATGTAAATAATGTTTTTAAAAATGCCAAAAATGATCCTTCTGTTTTTCAGGATGTTAGTCCACCCTGGCGCAGCATTCTGACAAGTCTGCCGGTGTGGGCGATTGTTGCAGCTCACTTTGCAGAGAACTGGGGATTCTACACTTGGCTTACTGAGCTGCCCACATTCATGAATAATGTCCTGCATTTTAACATGTATCAGGTTTGAAAGTAATTTTGGGTACTGTGCGTATATGTTAAAACCAGGTCTGAAAGCAATTTTGGGTACTGTTCATGTATGTTAAAACCAGGTTTGAAAGCAGTTTTTGGTGCTGTTTATGTATGTTAAAACCTGGTTTGAAAGCAGTTTTGGGTTCTGTGCATGTATGTTAAAACCTGGTTTGAAAGCAGTTTTGGGTACTGTTCATGTATGTTAAAACCAGGTCTGAAAGCAATTTTGGGTACTGTTCATGTATGTTAAAACCAGGTTTGAAAGCAGTTTTTGGTGCTGTTTATGTATGTTAAAACCAGGTTTGAAAGCAGTTTTGGGTTCTGTGCATGTATGTTAAAACCAGTTTTGAAAGCAATTTTGGGTACTGTTCATGTATGTTAGAATCAGGTTTGAAAGTAATTTTGGGTTCTGTGCATGTATGTTAAAACCAGGTTTGAAAGCAGTTTTTGGTGCTGTGCATGTATGTTAAAACCAGGTTTGAAAGCAGTTTTGGGTTCTGTGCATGTATGTTAAAACCAGGTTTGAAAGCAGTTTTGGGTTCTGTTCATGTATGTTAAAACCAGGTTTGAAAGCAGTTTTGGGTTCTGTTCATGTATGTTAGAACCAGGTTTGAAAGCAGTTTTGGGTACTGTTCATGTATGTTAGAACCAGGTTTGAAAGCAGTTTTGGGTACTGTTCATGTATGTTAGAACCAGGTCTGAAAGCAGTTTTGGGTACTGTTCATGTATGTTAGAGCCAGGTTTGAATGCAGTTTTGGGTACTGTACATGTATGTTAAAACCAGGTTTGAAAGCAGTTTTGGGTTCTGTTCATGTATGTTAAAACCAGGTTTGAAAGCAGTTTTGGGTACTGTACATGTCTGTTAGAACCAGGTTTGAATGCAGTTTTTGGTACTGTACATGTATGTTAGATCCAGGTTTGAATGCAGTTTTGGGTACTGTACATGTATGTTAGATCCAGGTTTGAAAGCAGTTTTGGGTACTGTACTGTACAATTATGTATGTTACTTTAAGTATAAGCAAAGGGCTAGGGCTTACTGTCATTGGCTATTGATTTTCATTTTGTAAACTTTCTCAATCATTATCATTCCTTTTTTTTGCTCATAGATATGTTTAGAGTTAAATTCAAGTTTTAATAACTTGATGCATGACTCAGAAATGTTTGAACATACACATTTCCAATGACCACCTTAGATTTAACTTTATTTTAAGCATATAATCTGAGTGTTTTTATTAGACATAAAAATCGATTGGCCAATTCGTGAATCAAATCATTTTGGCGTGTCGAAGAAGGGTAAGTATAAAAACTATACTGAATACAGCCTCTTACACTGGTAAACCTTTGTGTTCCATGGTAGATTATTAGAAAGGCAAATTGTTTATGCTCTTATTTGTCCCCTTATCCCGGTTTCCTAGCTGCTCTGGCTCATCTGATGATGCCTTTTGTTGAACTAAGCAGAATCTTCTCCAGTGTTTTTATTTTGACCAATTTGGGGCCAGAGTTCAGCCCCTTTCACAATGCTACAAAGTTTACAGTTTCCCCAAGATTGAAAACAAAAAATACTTTGTCATATTTTCATCAAAATCTCAGTCCCCTCAACCATTTTTGTATGAAAGAATTGGTGTAAACTTAATAAAAAATAATTAAAAAAAATTGTTTATTTTTTAAGGCATTCTAGTTTATTTCTAGGCAAAATTGGAATTCCCAATTTTATTTTCGAAATTACACATTTTTCCCAATCAGAAAGGCAGTGGACCAATTCCCAATATTGTAAGAGGAAAAAAACTGTGTCTCAGAGATATGTCCCTATATATAAAATTATATGTTTACTAATGTACACTTTCTCTTTTAATTCAGGCTGGTTTCCTGGCCGCTTTACCATACCTAGTTATGGCGTTTGTGGTGCAGGGTAGCGGACATCTTGGTGACTTCCTACGAGGGCGGGTCCAAGTCTCCACTGAGGCTGTGAGGAAAATCTTCACTTGTGGAGGTAAGGATAGTTAAAAAAAGAAATCAAATCCATTGGTAAAGTCAAGTAAAGCAAGTGAAGATTACTGAAATTAAAACCATTATATAAATTGTCTAGGTGCTGGAAAGCTATTATGTTGTTGAACTGTGGGATAACCCTGTTTACAGATGGAGCAGGGCAATCAAAAGTTGTCTGCTCTCTATTTTCCTCCAAAATTTACCAAATTTGCTTAAAAAAAGACATTCTGTGCTCTGTTATCTATGTTATCTGTTATTTATGCCTTCATTTGTTTGAACATGTTTAACAACTCATTAAATTTTATGTACTTATTTGTTTATTGAGAAAAACACCAAAAACTTCATCTCAAGTATCATTCCTGTTTGTCCAGCATTGCCGGCCCAAAGGGTTTTCATGATAGCAGCTAGCTGGCTATTCTACATCCTGCACATTGTGTATGGCAGTGGCATAACTATATATAGGCCTTGTGTATGGCAGTGGCATAACTATATATAGGTCTTGTGTATGGCAGTGGCATAACTATATATAGGCCTTGTGTATGGCAGTGGCATAACTACCTATAGGCCTTGTGTATGGCAGTGGCATAACTACATATAGGCCTTGTGTATGGCAGTGGCATAACTACCTATAGGCCTTGTGTATGGCAGTGGCATAACTACATATAGGCCTTGTGTATGGCAGTGGCATAACTATATATAGGCCTTGTGTATGGCAGTGGCATAACTATATATAGGCCTTGTGTATGGCAGTGGCATAACTACATATAGGCCTTGTGTATGGCAGTGGCATAACTATATATAGGCCTTGTGTATGGCAGTGGCATAGCTATATATAGGCCTTGTGTATGGCAGTGGCATAGCTACATATAGGCCTTGTGTATGGCAGTGGCATAACTACATATAGGCCTTGTGTATGGCAGTGGCATAACTATATATAGGCCTTGTGTATGGCAGTGGCATAACTATATATAGGCCTTGTGTATGGCAGTGGCATAACTATATATAGGCCTTGTGTATGGCAGTGGCATAACTATATATAGGCCTTGTGTATGGCAGTGGCATAACTATATATAGGCCTTGTAAGTCTGGGCCTATATTTTTTTTTTAAAATGACAATATTTAATTTACCCAAAAATGCAATAAAAACTAATAGTTACTCAAACACTTTCAACAACTCAAAAGTTTGTTTAATTATAAACAAAGCAAGTTTAAAACTATGTGCAGGGTGTATTGCTTGATTTTATTGTAATCATTGCATATAATTAAGTGTGTGTAATGTGCATATAAATGGATGCAATTTTGCCTTTTGTTTTTATGCCCCCGAAGGTGGGCATATTAAAATCGCACCGTCCGTCCGTCCGTCCGGCTCTATAACTTTCCCTTGTATGGACAGATTTTTAAATAACTTGCCACATGTGTTCCACATACCAAGACGACTTGTGGCGTGCAAGACTCGTGTCCCTACCTCAAAGGTCAAGGTCACACTTAGAGTTTATTCACAATGGAGTGCTGCATATAAGGACATAGAGTATAGGTTGTCGTGTCCGGGCTGTAACTTTCTCTTGTATGGACAGATTTTGAAATAACTTGCCACATGTGTTCCACATACCAAGACGACGTGTCGCGTGCAAGACCCGTGTCCCTACCTCAAAGGTCAAGGTCACACTTAGTGTTTATTTACAATGGAGTGCTGCATATAAGGACATAGAGTATAGGTTGTCGTGTCCAAGCTGTAACTTTCCCTTGTATGGACAGATTTTAAAATAACTTGCCACATGTGTTCCACATACCAAGACGACGTGTCGCATGCAAGACCCGTGTCCCTACCTCAAAGGTCAAGGTCACACTTAGTGTTTATTCACAATGGAGTGCTGCATATAAGGACATAGAGTATAGGTTGTCGTGTCCGGGCTGTAACTTTCTCTTGTATGGACAGATTTTGAAATAACTTGCCACATGTGTTCCACATACCAAGACGACTTGTCGCGTGTAAGACCCGTGTCCCTACCTCAAATGTCAAGGTCACACTTAGTGTTTATTTACAATGGAGTGCTCCATATAAGGACATAGAGTATAGGTTGTTGTGTCCGTCCGGCTCTGTAACTTTCTCTTGTATGGACAGATTTTAAAATAACTTGCCACATGTGTTCCACATACCAAGACGACGTGTCGCGTGCAAGACAAGTGTCCCTACCTCAAAGGTCAAGGTCACACTTAGTGTTTATTCACAATGGAGTGCTGCATATAAGGATATAGAGTATGGGTTGTTGTGTCCGGGCTGTAACTTTCTCTTGTATGGACAGATTTTAAAATAACTTGGAACATGTGTTCTACATACCAAGACAACGTGTCGCGTGCAAGACCCGTGTCCCTACCTCAAAGGTCAAGGTCACACTTAGTGTTTATTTACAATGGAGTGCTGCATATAAGGACATAGAGTACAGGTTGTCGTGTCCAAGCTGTAACTTTCTCTTGTATGGACAGATTTTAACACAACTTGCCACATGTGTTCCACATACCAAGACGACGTGTCGTGTGCAAGACCCGTGTCCCTACCTCAAAGGTCAAGGTCACACTTAGTGTTTATTCACAATGGAGTGCTGCATATAAGGACATAGAGTATAGGTTGTCGTGTCCGGGCTGTAACTTTCTCTTGTATGGACAGATTTTAAAATAACTTGCCACATGTGTTCCACATACCAAGACAACGTGTCGCGTGCAAGACCCGTTTCCCTGCCTCAAAGGTCAAGGTCACACTTAGTGTTTATTCACAATGGAGTGCTCCATATAAGGACATAGAGTATAGGTTGTCGTGTCTGGGCTCTAACTTTCCCTTGTATGGACAGATTTTAAAATCACTTGCTACATGTGTTCCACATACGAAGACGACGTGTCGTGTGCAAGACCCATGTCCCTACCTCTAAGGTGAAAGATACACTAAGCGTTTATTCACAAGGGAATTCTGAATATGAGGACATAACAGTGTAGGTTGTCAAGTATGGGTGGTATTTTTTTATGTTCAGAGGCAATTTAAAATAACTTGCCATATGTATTTGACACGTAAAGGCAAGATAAACTTTTCATGTACTGACCTTGTTCGTAGGTCAATGTCACATTCGGGGGCATTCGTCACATACTGTGACAGCTCTTGTTCTCCTGGAATGTTCCCAAAGTTTATAAATTAGAAAGAAATATTGTCGGGAGTATCCCCAATCTCACCTAGAACACCAGCAAACTCACATAGAACATCAGGCTTACAAGTTTCTTAAGGCCTAGCTATGCCCCTGTGTGGTTGTGTGTCTACAGGGTCAGAGCGCATGGTAATGACACACCCCTATGCCTCCCATATCAATTACAATAAAGGCAAAACAAAACAGCAAGAAGTACATCTTAAAAAAGTATTATAAAAAAATGGTGAATTAGTACTAGTCACAGTTCCCCCCATGATTATTAATAAACCTAGGTTCCTTTTTGGCATTTGAGTATTGTAATTCATAATGGTGTGTGGCATTGCTCACAAGGTGTGGCATAACCATGCACCCTGCCCCTGTGTGACTGTCAGCAACATAGATTAAGTTTAGGCGACTAAAAAGTAATTGAAAGATTTTCATCCCCGCCCCATGTTTTTTCTGCTGCCCCTTAATTTTTATTGACTCAAAAATGTTAATCTATTGTCTGTATTTGTGTATTGGTCCGGTTCTCAGTTCCCAAAAGGCATTTATTCATACCTATACATACATATGGTTCTTAAAGGTACAAAGTTTAGATAGATGCACAAAGGAAACATTATTTAACTCATTTGACCTTAAAGTGACACTCTTATTCAAAGTCAATACATACACATGTATAACAGACAAACATTTTGACTGAAAAACCATTGACTACTTACTAAATAATGCATTTATGGAAAATATTAATTACTGATATCAAGATTGTGACTGTGTATTTCATAGTTGAAAACGTAAAAAATATTAAATGAATGGTGAATGTTAAAAGATTTACTGTGATCTACTATCGTGTCATAAGGTAGAGATACCGTGTTTTCTGCACCTTTCTTTCAAATTAAATTTGATATCCTTCATAAGAACCATTATTTTTGGCATTTATTCATCCTTTTGGTAAATTCAAACCATTGTTTTAATTGTGGTAAATCTTATTTGGGAGTAAGAATGCATCTTTAGATCAAAACATAAAAGCAAATGATTTGTGAACAGATAAAAAATTATTAGCCTTGATTAATAAGGTTTTCAATTATCGTTTTAGTGGCCACCAATTCCCCAGTTAAAAAAGCGGCAAAATATTGGGTTTGATCATTAAAGTCTAACAAGTTAAACATAATATTGCAAATATTTTGTGCATCAATCTAGAATTTGTACCTTAAAGCTGCATTCTCACAGATTTACCATTTTTACAACTTTTATATTTTTTGTCTTGGAAATGGCAAATTTTTGCGTAAATTTCTGCAAACCAATGATATAAGATTGCTGACAAAATCTCAGATCGTAGATTTTCATATTTCAGTTCGAAAATTAATGTTTTATGGCTTAAACCCTTACTAATGGTTTAAGAAACCTGCATAAAACATCAATTTTTGAACTTAAGTATACAAATCTGTGATATAGTTTTTTGTCAGCAGTCTTCTATAACTGGTTTCCATGGATTTTTGCACAAATTGGCTCGTTCCAAGACAAAAAAATAAAAAAAGTTGTCAAAACGTTCAATCTGTGAGAGTGCAGCTTTTAACACATGTAATGAGTCCATGATATATCACGACCCCCATATTTCCAGCGTTTGCCTATCAAGTGGTGTCTTAATGTATCACTACCCCCATATTTCCAGCGTTTGCCTTCCAAGTGGTGTTCATGATAGCGGCTGGATATTCCACATCTCGTACATCATGTATGGTATGTCTAACCATTGCTGTTGGCATCGGAGGGTTCGCGTGGGGAGGCTTCAGTGTCAACCATCTCGACATTGCGCCACAGGTTATATAACTTATGGACTTATGTAAATGTATTCTTAATAAAAAAATTAATTTACCATTTTTTAAAAAAAAGTCCCTCAATGATTTCAAATTGAATACATATACACATAACATTTTCTAAATCTTGCGTGGTCTTTTGGCGTTGGTGTTAGCTACTTACTCAAGGGAGTTTGAGAGTTGTTTGTTTCTATGCGACATGTATTTCTTAATGTGGCATATTATTTTGTTTCAGTGTTTTAATAAACAGTAGATAAAAATAATGATATGCAAAAAATATGCAAAAAATAAAGTGTTTTCTTGTGCGTTCCAGTCACACTATAAGTATAAGTACTTTGGCTTCACAAAATAATAATGAATGCCAGTTCTGCTTTCTATGCGCAAATAAACAAACTTGAGTGTGACTTTATCAGGAGTATGCTTTTGTCACAATTTTATTAAATAAAATTAACAAACAACAAACTAGGGAACATATCTGCCCTACAACCTCCTTACATGACAAGTTTATGTTGTTACAGTTTGCCAGTATTCTGATGGGGCTGTCCAACACATTTGCCACTCTCCCGGGCATCATCAGTCCCTATCTCACCGGAGTGATTGTCACAACTAAGGTACGAAAACATTCATAAAATCTTCAGTTATTATAACCATACTAGTTAGTGGCAATACTTGTTTGCTAAACAATTTTGGAGAGATATCCTAGTCACCCGAGTGTCAGCGTCGGCGTAACCACTTATGTTAAAGTTTTTGTAAGAGTTTTTTTACCACCTCAAATACTTTCAAAGTCCATTGACATATGGCTTTGAAACTTTGCACACTTGTTCACCATCATGCCCCCAACCTGTACACAGGAGGAAGTAACTGTATCAACCATTTTAACAGATTTATGACCCTTTTTCGACTTAGAAATTACGTTAAAGTTTGCGTACCACCTCAAATATTTTCAAAGTCCATTGACATCTGGCTTTAAAACTTTGCATGCTTTTTCACCATCATGACCCAACCTTTACACAGGAGGAGGTAACTCTATCAAACATTTTGACAAAATTATGCCCCTTTTTCAACTTAGAATTTACGTTAAAGTTTGCGTACCACCTCAAATATTTTCAAAGTCCATTGACATCTGGCTTTGAAACTTTGCATGCTTGTTCACCATCATACCCCCAACCTGTACACAGGAGGAGGTAACTCTATCAAGCATTTTGACAACATTATGCCCCTTTTTCGACTTAGAATTGACGTTAAAGTTTGCGTACCACCTCAAATATTTTCCATTCATTTTATGTAAATATCTCAGCACATCATGTATTGCATTGAAATCTAATCTAACAGTGATCCATGCATGTTTCGCCAAAACTTTTCAATCCATACACCAAAAAGCAGCGGAATAATCGAGCGCGCTGTCTGTGACAGCTCTTGTTAATTAGTAAAATCAGTTTTATTTTCAAATTAAATCTGAAATGTACCTGGTAGACTGTTTGAATCTTGTGAGGATTTAATTTTCTCAATATATTGCAAATTGATCAAAATTAAATCTCACCGACATAATCAATCTACTGTAATTGCCATCACTTTTCATTCCAGGGGGACCCAGGCCAATGGCAGATTGTGTTTTACTTGGCGGCCATTATTTACATATTTGGTGCCATAGTTTATGGCCTCCTGGCGTCAGGTGTGCGACAAAAGTGGGCAGAGGTGATGACGGGGTACCTTCCGCATCACGAGGTCATCATCACAACAATGCCGGAAACCCATCAGGAATGATGTTGGCTTGGACTAGGATAATTAATTTTATAATAATTGTAATTTTACCCATGTATTTACGTTGCGCAAGGCTTATTACTCTGCAGAGAAAAACTAACATTCATTGAGCATGAATCAGACTGTACGTGTTATGACATCATTGTTAATTTCCTTGTTGAATCTGATTGGTCACACGGAAATAGTAATCAGTTCTTAAATGAACTTCATTATGCTTGAATACTGTCGGAGTGTCCCTGGCGGTGAAGCTAGGCTCAATTTAGAGATTTTATTTCAACAATATGATAGCGACGTATGACTCACAGACATTGGGGCTATGTTATCAACAAGCAGATGAAAAGTATCGTTAAGATCACAATTTTCAATTTAATACTAAGCAGTGGTCAGAAATAGAATGAAAAATTTGAATATGCTTAGAGAATTATTTCCAATCAGACTAATTTTACAAATAGATCTCAGATTTAATAAAAATATAAAAAAAAATGATCGTCCAAAAGATGACCCATGAAGTATTGTTCTTGTTAAAATTTTCAGTTAAAAATTGATGTTTTATCAAGCTCAAAAGCAACACTCCCAACACATTAGCTGGACATAATTATTTAGGCTAACAAATCTATTAATAATGAAGCCCTAGGATTTTGCCTTTCTGGCATGTTTTAAAAAATATGTTTGATTGTGACATTTTTATTAATTAAACTTAAAAAAAAAACAATAATGTTATCAAAAGGCATAATATTTTACATTAATGGTACTTATGCGATATTGTTAAGTTAAGCAAAATAGTTATCAACATTTTATAACAATACCAACATGCATTGAAATAACTCTATTAAACAACATCCAATTATGATAAATTTAGATAATCATTTTAATTTACATACATTAGGTACATGTTTCCAAGTCCTGTGTCAGTATTAATCTTATTCTTATGCTTACTGACATGCTTCAGTGAGTCTAATCAGCCTATTGGTCAGCTAAATATACCGACTAATCAAAACACTTGGATTCTAATCATAAACCCACAACATAATGTTTTACATAAAAATGTCTGTATACAAATTATTATGTGCTTTATATTTTTAAATGTTGTAATTTATCATTAAACTGCTGTGCTGTGAATGTGCTGTGAATGACACATTAGCCAATAGAAAACACATCTACGCCATGACACCGTGCAATAGTATATAGCTCTACTTCAACTCTACAGCTTTCTATTTGTATAATTATATAGCGAACTAAAATATTTCTAATAGACTAATACTATATCATTCATTAATCGACCGATATACAAAAAACTATAAAAAAATATTGATCCACTGGCACTCTAGTTAAAGGTACAAAGTCTAGGTAGATGCACGTAGAAAACATGTTACTTTTAATTAGGGATGCAAACGAATGGCAAAATTGATATTCGAATATTCTGTAATTGTTTCGATCGAAAATTTGAATACCAAAATGAACCTTTTAGAATTGCAGTAAACTATCATTAACTGTAGTAACTAAGTCAGGGCCCTTTTACCCTTCTTTGTCGTATGGTTTACACGCGACGGACACTTATTGTTCCACAAATTAGCCTCTGAATTTCCCAATTTTCAGAATATATCCCAAGAAAAAGGATACATCTTTAACAAAAAAGTCGAATTATTTCAATTCCTGTGGAACAATGCAAAATAAGATCCGGGAATTACGTATTTTCCCGCTCAAGTTAAATGACGATATGCGCCAACATGTGACTTGCAGCCTCGTTCTGGTATTAATGTTTACGAAAATATTTAAAGAAAATGACACCATGGCCAAATGTTGATTTTGACTTATGTAGTGTCATCAAGTTCACACCTCTGGCATTAAGGGCCAATCGTTGTAAAAACAATTTAATAATTCAACAAAAGCATCAAATATTGGAATACCGATTTTAACATTCGAATACCAAACGTTCATTCGAATATTCGAATATTTCGAATTCAGGAACTTTGGTATGACAAAAACTTCAACCACTGAATATTTCATTACCCCACTGCATATTTGCATACAGTGAGATACACGCCTGTCATTCAACTATATACTTGAAAAATGAATATAAAGAATTAGAACCTACTTTAAAATATAGAGCATAATTATTATTTACCAAAGTTGCTTTTGCATTTATTTACATTTACAAAAAAATCAGTACATGTACTTTACTGTACACTGCAAGTCTGTAACTGTTATTTCTACATGTTTCGTATCATGTACCTTATTAAGTGCATGAATTTTCCCAGTGACTGACATCATTTGTATACATTCATATAATTGTATATTCTTTTAAACAGAATGTTATATTTAATCAAACTCTCTTGACAACGTGTTCATTAATTGTATTTTCAGACCAAATCTAAGTCTGTTTTTCCACTAGTCTATTGTGTTCAAACATTTTTGGGCACATTATAATATGTTAAATTATTATTATATAACTAATTACATGTTGTGATTTCTGTTTGGTGCCAGCAAATGAAATATTTTTGAACTTTGAATAAGTACACTTATTTTAACTTGCTAATAATTGTTTATATTGTTATAAATTAAAGCATAATTTTATGCCGGTAAAGTTACGAGCAGATTATTAAAGAAAACTGTTAGTACAATATTTTTAGTAAAATGCTGTTTATGCCAATAAAAAGTGTAACGCCTGGAAATTTACAATTCTAAGCCTTACGATCGATCTTATAGTTTTTATTACGAGCTTTTATAGATATTGTTTTAGGTCCCTTTAATGACTAAAAATTCACAGACAAGCTTAGGACTGTTGGCACAGCAGCTCTCTTGTTATATAGTACACTGTCAAATTTCCAGTTGATTTTACTGGTTCAAGATGCAAAAAATAAGAATACAATTAATAGAAGTCATAACGTTGAGCACCCCCCATTAGAAAATTGAACACTGAAAGATAAATGTTTGTCTATATTTCAAGCAAAACAACTAGATCAGAACATACGATTTCTAGAATAGAAAATTTCGGCATTTAAGTTTGCTTCAAATCTTAAAGCTGCACTTTCACAGATGGACCATTTTTTTTATTTTTAGTCTTGAAATGAGCCAGTTTTTGTGTAAATGTCTTAGAACCAGTGATATAAGACTGCTGACAAAAGATTGGATCACAGTTTTTCATATTTATGTTTAAAAATTGAGGTTTAATGCCGAAAAACTCACTTTTCTTAAAGCGTTAGTAATACTTTTAGCCATAAAATTTTCAAATGTAAATATGAAAATTTGCGATTTAACCTTTTCTCAGCAGTCTTTTTTCACTGGTGTGAAGATATTTATGCAAAATTGGCTCATTTTAAGATAAAAACAATTATTTTTTGTCAAAACGGACAATCTTTGAGAGTGTAGCTTTAAGTAAGGGATCTCATTTAAATCAATTTCCCAGTAATCACTTTTCGACATTACCCAGCATAGTGAAATGAAGCGAACGTCTTGAATTTGATTTTAATGAGATTGTGTATTGTTTGAATGCAAAGCATACTTCACCATGTTCATAATTTTATATATTAACCTAAATGGTTGTCTACATACATAATTATATACCTAGATTTTGATTTGATAAATTCCAATAAAATGAAGTATTATGCTTGTAATGACATTGAACCTTTACATATTAACTGTACATGTACATTGCTGTGTTGTGAAGATGATATATATATATATACTGAAGCCTAATTTGTTAAGATGATATATATATATACTGAAGCCTAATTTGTTAAGATGATATATATATATACTGAAGCCTAATTTGTTAAGATGATATATATATATACTGAAGCCTAATTTGTTAAGATGATTATTATTCACTCGCACCTCACTTACTGACCAAATTTATTTTCGCCCAGAGCCCTCGCAGCTGCCAGCCAATCAAAACACAAAACATTCTCATGGTAACCATGCTAAATATATTTTGTATACGTATCTTGCATATCCAAGCAAATAATCTAAACAATGGGTCTGATTAATTTGTTCTATTATTACTACAATGAATCATACTCGTTAGCGACCTACAAAGCTGATGAATTTAATAAACATATTCCTAGCTGCGGCACAATATATATATATAAACTGAAGCCTAATTTATTCGTAATTAATTTAATGTTTTATGGTATAAAGGTCTCCATTGTACAAGTATCTGTATATTTGGATGTGCAATGACTCCATATTATTTTGGCACCATTTGAAATATTTTTTATGTGTAGACAAAGAATACAAATTATACCGAAAATAATATAAGAATCACACTTTTTTGGCCTTGGAAGATTACAATATAGGTCATTTCATTCCCGATTTCAGTGGAAAAATGATTAAATCCAAAATTGCAATTACGTTATCTTCAAGTTTTGGTCGTTTATTTTACATTTTGGTAATGGCAAAATTATATGTGGTCACCAGGCATAATGAATTTCACATTATTCCCATTGGCATGATAGTCCGATCGAACATTTGATACTTGTATTGAATTTGACAAACTCTATCTTACTTATTGAATCTGGTTATTTTATTCTTGTTACTGTTTCAAATATTCTACATTGTTTTTCATTGTTAATTTTAATGCTGTTACTGTTGTCTGGTAAATGTGAATAAAAAATGGAACTTTGATAATCTTCATTTCCTTTAAAATCATACTGGAAAAGTGTATTTAATGAAGACATTACAATTAGAAATATCTAGAATTATAGTTAGAACTTGATTATTAACATAGACAATTAGATCATGTATAAAACATATTAAGGATTTTTAAAGGACCAGAAAAATCAAGACTGGTTTTTAGTCATTAAAAGACCAAGACTATAGGACTTCAGAACTTTTCTTCCTCTTGAAAGCTATCCCTCAATAGCTTAATAGTAGAGCATTTGCTTCCATGTGGAAGGTCCCGGGTTCAATCCCGGCCGCATCATACAGAAATGCATTAAAACATGGGACCAGTAACTCCCTTGCTGCCAAGTGCTGGATATTAAAAGGGAATGGTGTACTCAGTACTGGTTAAACCAAGGAAAATGGTATCCCATGCGTCGAGCACATGCAAAGAACCAAGAGGTCTCTTTCATACATGTCATATTTCTGACAGGCTTCCTGGGGGATTTTGGTCTGAATTCCAGGGGATTTTGATATTACACCAGGGGATTTTTAAGCGACGAAAATTTGCGCAATATCTGCATAAATTTATAAGAATAAATACAAAAATACATTCAAATTACAATGATTTTTGGACTGAGTCATCATGGTCGTTCATGGTCACACTCATAATACTATGGATGCTTTCCACTGTCAACCTTAAGCAAGTTTTGAAAAAAAAATATATATTTTTTTTAATTCCAGGGGATATGGATCCCCTGGCGGGGGACCAGGGGATGGGTCGAAATTCCGGGGGGTCCCCCCCCACCGGGGGATATGGCATGTATGCTCTTTGCAAAGAGCTAGGGTATCACACCCGATTCTTTAAAATCTCGCTGGGAATTGCAGTCACTTCAATCTTATGTCACTTATAGTTATTGAAAAAAAACAAAAACAATTTAAGTCGTGATGGCATTACTGCAGGGTCTAGCCTAAGATAATAGATGTTCTAAATGGGTTACTTATAATCCCTGAAAGATTCATCATATTAACAGCCGCTTCAGAGTCTTTGGCAATTTTTGTTTTTGCAACTCTGTTAAGAGAACATAATGAATGTCCAAATGTTAAAAAAGTTCCCTTACTGCGCAATATTGTGGCTAGGAAAAAGGTCATAGCAATTCAATTCAAATGAAACTAAAAGGAACAGTCAATTAGATAAGAACAAACATGTGCCATTGATTTCAATCATACAGCATAAATTTATAATATAACTTTTTTAATCATTGTCACTGTCATTCAGACAGACATATATGACTATAATGAGCTATTTCTATTTGTGGTACGTTCTTTCCAGCCAAATGGTACGAAGTCTCCTGGCCTGATATTGTAGTAGTACAAAGTCTCCATAATTTGTATATGATTGGTCAATAACTGCAATACACTGCGCACCCGGCGTGCTGCGCCCCCCCCCCCCAAAAAAAAAAAAACAACAACAAAAAAAAAAAACCCTGCCATCTTTACTTTTTATTTCAATAAAGGAGAAAAGTAATAGGATACACCCAAACCACCTGTGTAAACAATTTAAACCATATGGATTTTGAATTTGAGGGATTGGCGCAGCTCAAAAGGTTACGCTCCCTAAATTGCACCCCTCTTATGCGGAATCATGGGTTTGCTCCCGCAATATGGCATCAAAACCTCCTGATCACCAATAACATGCACAGGGGCATGGTGCCTTGTTTTGACACACCCCTTTAACCACGCCCTTCCCCCATATATTTTTTTAAATCCTAGGCTTATGATGGGGGAACTGTAACTTATGATAACTTACATAAAAATTAAATGAATTTTTATTCTATTATCTTTGTGAAAAGAAGATAATAGAATAAATATTCAAAAAAATATTGTAAATTATTAACAGTCAAGTAACATGCAGTTCCCCAATAAATATTTATATGCCTGGGATTGTTAAAACAAACAAAAAATGATGGGTAAGGGCGTGGTCAAAGGGTCGCGTCAAAAAACGCACCTGTGATTGTATGATGCCTGCTGTGTATCAGTCAGTCACTGAAATCCCGCGTACTACCTTTAACTTGGTGCGGGGTGATACAGGAATCCAGTGGATTTCACGTGATCCACTCAAAACGTGAAATCCACTCAGAACTCAGTTATTTTAATTAATAATTTATTTTTTTAATATATATACATATTAGAAAGTGCCTCATCAAGGGCTTATATTTCAAATTTTATTGAAATTGGTCAAAAAATAAAGAAGTTAGAGCATTTTTTTCATTTTTTCCCAAAAATAGATCGGAAATCGAGGTGAAATCCAGATTTCGAGAAGTGAAATATCCACTCATAACTCATTAATTTTAATAAATAATTTTCTGTTTTCGTATATTTATTAGAAAGCGCCTGATAAAGGGTTTATATTTCAAATTTTATTGAAATTGGTCAAAAAATGAAGAAGTTAGAGCAATTTTTCGAAAATAGATCGGAAATCGAGGTGAAATCCAGTTTTCGAGAAGTGAAATCCACTCTTAACTCAGTTTTATTAATTAGTAATTTTTATTTTTTGTATACATTTTGGAAAGTGCCTAATGAAGGCTTTATATTTCAAATTTTATTGAAATATATCAAGAAATGAAGAAGTTAGAGCAATTTTTCGGAAATCGAAGTGAAATCCACATTTTGACAAGTGAAATCCACTTTTTCCGACGTGAAATCCACTCATAACTCATTTATTTTTAACAAATTAATTTTTCTGTAGAAGAAATAATTGAAAGGGCTTCATAATGGGTTTATATTTCAAATTTTATCCAAATTGATCCAAATGATCTTTATGAGGCACTTTCTAATAAATATACAAAAACAGAAAATTATTTATTAAAATTAATGAGTTATGAGTGGATTTCACTTCTCGAAAACTGGATTTCACCTCGATTTCCGATCTATTTTTGGAAAAAAAATGAAAAATTGCTCTTACTTCTTTATTTTTTAACCAATTTCAATAAAATTTGAAATATAAACCCTTGATGAGGCACTTTCTAATAAATATACAAAAACAGAAAATCATTTATTTAAATTAATGAGTTATGAGTGGATTTCACTTATCGGAATCTGGATTTCACCTCGATTTCCGATCTATTTTTGGAAAAAAAATGAAAAATTGCTCTAACTTTTTTATTTTTTGACCAATTTCAATAAAATTTGAAATATAAACCCTTGATGAGGCACTTTCTAATAAATATAACAAAAACAGAAATTATCTATTAAAATAAATGAGTTATGAGTGGATTTCACTTATCGGAATCTGGATTTCACCTCGATTTCCGATCTATTTTTGGAAAAAAATGAAAAATTGCTCTAACTTCTTTATTTTTTGACCAATTTCAGTAAAATTTGAAATATAAACCCTTGATGAGGCACTTTCTAATATGTATATAAAAAATTAAATTATTAATTAAAATAACTGAGTTCTGATTGGATTTCACGTTTTGAGTGGATTTCACGTGAAATCCACTGGATTTCTGTATCACCCCGCACCCCCCTTTAAATGGTCCGCTTCGTGACAGATTCCGCGTACACCTTGCACTGTAGTATGAATACCTGTCATTCCGGGCAGGTAACTCACCTGTGTTTTGTTTGACGCATTGTGGGATACTATACTTATTTTCAAAATGGCGAGAAATGGAAAGTATGCGGAAGGCAGGGAAAGGCGTCCCCCTCGAGAATTCAGTGTAGTTGTGATCGTTGCCTTCGCAATAATGGGTTTGGCGACACTTTTTCAGATTATCGCCCTAATTTCGGACAGCTGGGTGAATACTGTTACCGACGCGGACGGTACCGTCGGATCCGCTGGTCTCTGGCGTACCTGTGCTGACTACGCCGGAATTGACAGCTGCCGAGGCTTCGTATGGAGCGACAACCAAGTTTCTCGTAAGTTTCATAGCTTTTCTGAAATTATTGAAGTTTCATCCTATCAAAATACTAACTTACCTGTAACAAAGTTGTGGGGATGAGTCATTGCAAATTTGTTTACAGATTGGCCTTCAATTGAGATAATTAAAAATATAGGGAGTAAGCTTCAGTAAAGCTGGAAAGTATCCCTGATCTCTCATTTTTGTACTTAGGTTAAATAGAGAAACCAAACAATAAATCATCAGTCGGTCTGAATTAGTCCATGGATATAAACAGCCACTTCAAAGTCTTTGACAATTTTTTATTTGGCGACTCTACGGTTTAGGGGAACAAAATAGTCCACCTAAATGGCCGTCAATGAGTCTTTTGACGATTTTTAGACTATGGCAGACTCGTGAAATGTCAAAATAATAAAAAAGTATCCCTGATCGCTCATTATTGTAGCTAGGGAACAAAATGAATATATCCGAATGTTAAAAAAGATCCATAAACGCGCATAATTGTGGCTAGGTCTGAATATGCTGTGATGTGTTGATTTAATCACTGATAAGAATGCTTCCATCAATATCAAAGCTCGCTTAATGATTTACAAAGATGCAGTATCGAGTAAATAAAAGAGTCACAGACTTTACAAAATAAAAAAATAAAAAATTTGAAAATCTGAGAACCCTTCAAAATGAAAATATTACGTGATATGTATCTAAACATAGCTTAATCCCGTTATAATGGTCTTAAGAAGGTCAAGAAATTTTGGCAAGATTGTTCAATGGCTAGTTATACCACATCAAGTGCTGAAAAGCCTGTACATGGTTCTATTTATAACTAAATTGTAAGTCATAGACTCGATCAATAATTGCTTTCAGATGTTATGTTGTTTGTTCAATTTCTAATACATTATTTTTTTCCTCTTAAAGGCCTCAAGGACAGTTTTTAATTGCTACGTTATAGGGATCATGAGATCAGGGCCCTTACATCATTCATAAACAGTAACATTTCATACAGAGTTCATACATGCACCATCAAGTTTAAAGCATTTACAAAATGACAATTTTAACAGCTTTAGACAGAAAAGTTTGGGTACCGGGGTATTTATTGTAGCAGTACATATTGAAAACAACAAAAACAACTTGAAGCTGAGTCACTGACATGTAACCATTTCTTGTACTTGATTCTTTGGCTATGGATGGCATTAGATTGATCTTGCAAAACAAACATGAAGTCCATAGGAAAAGATCCTTAGAGTTGAAATTTTTTAAACAAACTGATAAACTTTGTTGTACATAGTTATAATGTCCAATGTCTTTGATTTTATACATCAATTTTAGCATTTTCAGCATTAAAGGAATGTTTAAAACTATTTCAATATGTCCAAGTATTGTACATTCAGTTTTAGAATTTATTGAATGCTTCAAAAGCGTCTTCAGTTATATGAAATCTGGACTCATTTTTGTATACTCACAGATTGGTTCCGGACAGTGCAAACCCTTGAAGTGATTGGATTCCTCTTCGGTGCTGTGGCACTATTTCTATTTGCCCTTTATCACATGGTGGAGATGTGTATGGACAACAGAGTACTGAAATTATCAGCCATTGGTCTTCTCATGCTTGCCTGTAAGTGTGTTGTTTGTTGTAAATTTTTTGATAATCAAAATTTGTGTTGTGATTGATTGGTTGTCTAGTGGTAACTCACTGGGAAGGCACTTTACAGTCAACCAAGTGGACCCAGGATCACCACTGATAAATACGAAGCATCTTCTGGGAGAGCCTTGACCCAATACAGGGGTCTTTTGTAACAGTGCTATATACTTTGGCGAACATAAAGAAAAACAAGGGTAGCTCATACCAGACTTACATTCAGACTGTACATAGGATCAAACATGGCGTATATTACCTCCATATCTTGTTTCAAAAAATCTTATTCCACCATCGTTACTAAATAATGTAAGCTGTCAATGGGCAGATAAGCAATGTTTAAAGCGGCACTCTCACAAGTGTTAAAGCAGGAGTCTCCCGAGTGTATAATTTCAATAACCAAGGTAGTGGGTGACAAGGGTAGTGTGTGATGTAACTGTATTGTACCATATTGCTAAGGACAATATTGAATAAATATGAGTGATTTATCAAGTGAATACTCTTGTAGTGTTTCTTTTATCTAAATGGGAGTTATATTACGGTTAAGCTTCTTTTAAATTAAATCTTCTTGTTACCATTCCGATATGGGAGTTGATGTATAGATGACAACAAAGCAAATGCTATAGTTTGTGTTTGTGCATCCTAAATTCAATTTATAATAAGTCTACCCTCACAATCTGAATGCACTTAAGTCGAAACCTGTTGGCTCAATATCCCTTGGCTCGATTACCTCATTGGCACGAACTGATATCAAGGACCCATTTGCTATTCTCTTTGTAAAAATTATCGCTTGGCTCAATATTTGTGAGGTTCAGAGGCATTTTGGCAGGTCCCAGGGATATCAAGCCAACACGGTTTGACTGTACTTTCTTTACCTTTGCGGTAAGAAACATGTTTATCCCTCAGCTCATTTATAATTGCTTCATTTTCAGTCCTGTTGGTATTCTGTGGGACAATAGTCGTTGCATCCTTGAAGGACGTACAAAAAGCCATCGAGCTGCCCAAGACAGAAGCCGTTGTGTCCTGGGGTTTTGGCCTCTCCCTAACTGCATCAATTCTCTACCTGGCGGGTGGCGTGGTGGTTGCAATATCACCGCAACCGTGATCATGTGACCTTGGCTTATCAGCACCCCCATACTTTCATGGACCTCATTGTAATATATTCATCATGTTCTTAGAGAGATTCATATTTGTTTCGTGTATTCTCATCATGTCTTTATTAAGGGTTAAACAAGTTCTCATCCGATTCTGCTTCTATACTTGATTTTCCTAACCAGTGTTATAATGTATATTTTATTCAAATTCGCTCAAGGATCACCAAAGGCTACTTCTAACATGACTTCAGATAGACCAGAGATATTAGCAAAAGGCTTATAACTATGTTTGTAAGAAAATTGTAACCTACTTACTGGACTTTTACCAGAAATGTATTCAAATGTGTTTACTTCTGGTTAATTCCAGGAACCGTTATTCCAGAACCTTGAAAGTAAGAGTGAAAAATCTTCAACTGATAAATTTGGGTTCATTGGGTTTCATTTAAGTCTGACGATTGCAATGAAAAACCACATTGTTTATTTTTATATGTTGTATGCCGGTATGTTATATTTCAATTTAATCTTGGAAGTCGTTTTTGACATAAGTTTACTCGATTTTTGACGAAATGATGCTTGCATCTAATGATGATTGTCTAATTACTTTTGAAAAACTACCAACTTGTAGTTTGTATTTCCTGAACAGCTATATATTCGTTGAAACTAAAATAATTACAGGTTATCCATAGCATATTTTAAGTAGAGTAGTTATATTGTATGTCAAATAACGATCACATCAGGGCAATAAAATGTTCATCATAACATCATCAAAACCTTCACTCACTAAATGGTTGTAAAAATGAACTTGTTATTCCTGTAAGTTACTGTAGACTTGTCATTAATAAAGCATTGTATTAATACCATTATATCACAGACAATTTTTATATTAAATTATACATGACATTGTAAGAATAATCACAAAGCTTACACATCTGTCAATTAAACATTCCAACAGACTTACAGTGAAATGTACCAGTTGCATTTTGAAAAGTAAGATTTAAAATTGTGACAGAATCATAATAAAAGCTAGGACCAAAAAACAATTGATTTTGTTCAATTTTTTTAGTGCTTTGCTTGGCATGTAGCTAGCTGAAAAACATTCTAGAATATTTCACTCTAAAACAATGTTAATGAAACAAAAATGACTTTACACACTGGTTTGTCGATAATGTAGCTTTGGTTTGAAAATCATTATTAAAGAGACTCTTTCACAGGTGATGATGATTTTTTCCCAAAGTTTTTAACCTATTTTGTTCCTTGCTAAGCACCAAACACCAACTGGCATATACTCATTAAAGCAGAACGATGTAATTCAACTTTCATTATTGGTGATACTAATGCTTTTCCACAAGATGAAGCACTTGGTCACAATTTTCAATATAGTTTATCAAAAGAGCTGTGGTTTGAACTTGTGGTCATGTTTTGTCATTATTACTAATAATTTGTTCACAATTCGCACATATCTTTTATTTTCGATGCCAGAAACTTTAAAACGTGAACAAATCCCTTGAAGAATTGGGTGGCAAATGTGAATAGCATAGTTGTCATCTTGTCTATACTGTAAATAGCCCCAGCATAGCTGTTAATGTTTTGTACATACTTGATCCGTTTTTGGTAGATCTTTTATTTGTAAATATGCAATATTTTTGTACTGTCTTCATATATATAAACACATGAAATAAATTCTTATAAGCAGACTGCCCTTGTTATACAGCATGCTTATTTTTGAAAATACTTCCTGGCTGTTTTATGGCCAAACTAGTAAAACATCTTATGAAGTGTCGCCGTCGATACAAAACATTGTCTAACATCTTGACATGTTCTATCGAAAAGTTGTGAAACTGGGTAAGTTAATTCAAGTTGTCAATTAAGTGGGTTAGACATAGCTGGAACATTTTTTAACAGCAAAATGCTCATTTCTTCTTGGTAATTTGTCTAAGGCCAAACAAGGTCCACTGAGCTGGTACCAAATATTCAACACAGCGAGGTAATAAATATGGCATCCATTCTATGTGAAGGTCAAAGCCTGATATGTAGCTTAAAGATGAAGGTCCTACTCTTATACGTAGCTTATAGGTGAAGTTCACACCCTTATACTAAGCTTTTATGTGAAGGTCACACCCTGACACCAAGCTTACAGGTGAAGGTCACACTCTGATATGTATCTTATAGGTGAAGGTCACACGCTGATACATAGCTTATTGGTGAAGGTCACACTCTGATATGTAGCTTATGGGTGAAGGTCAAACCCTGATACCTAGCTTATGGGTGAAGGTCACACCCTGACACATAGCTTATAAGTGAAGGTCACACCCTAATACCTAGCTTATAGATGAAGGTCAAACCCTGATACCCAGCTTATATGTGAAAGTCATACCGATTCTTAGCAATAGTTGAAGTCACACCCTAATGTGTAGCTTATGGGTGAAGGTCACACCCTGATACCTAGCTTATAGGTGAAGGTCATACCCTGACACCTAGCTTATTGGTGAAGGTCACACTCCGATATGTAGCTTATGGGTGAAGGTCAAACCCTGATACCTAGCTTATAGGTGAAGGTCACACTCTGATATGTAGCTTATAGGTGAAGGCCACACCCTGACACATAGCTTATTAGTGAAGGTCACACCCTAATACCTAGCTTATAGATGAAGGTCAAACCCTGATACCCTGCTTATATGTCAAGGTCATACTCTATTCTTAGCAATAAGTGAAGGTCACACCCTTATGTGTAGCTTAGTGGTGAAGGTCACACCCTGATACCCACCTTATAGATGAAGGTCATACCCTGATTCCTAGCTTATTTGAGGTCAAACCCTACTATGTAGTTTATGGGTGAAGGTCACACATTGATATGTAGTTTACAGGTCAGTCCCTTATACCTAGGTCACACCCTAATACCTAGCTTATAGATGAAGTTCACACCCTGATACCCAGCTTATAGGTGAAAGTCATACCCTGATTCTTAGCTTATAAGACTTCAATGATTAAGACTGAATCCTGATATTAGTACTCGCTATCACTAAAAAACAAAACACACAAATGCCCAAAAAGCATTTTGTCAGTGCAGAGCTTCCGGGCCTGTGCTGATTTTGTCCACTGCTCATGTTATAGTGCATACAAACATCAACATACACATGTGTTGGTTGGTGTCACACACTGTGTCATCTTTTTGGTGATCTTGGTGTATCATTTGATATTGCTTACATTTAACCATAGTATTGGAAACCAATTAAAGCATTTTCCAAGAACATGTTTGAGTTCGTGCTAATTGACATGTTGCTGAACCACCATTACTTTTATATTCATAACTATTAAACAAATGAAGATATTAACTAGTCACATTATATTCCTGGTCAAACGAATACTGACTTGGATTTTGATATATTTTCATATGTCAAAGAATGGTCATCCTCAAGGTATCTCTTGTATAACAGTGTGTATATTGTTGTGAAGCAACTCGAAAAATGTGACTTGTTATGGCGAAGCCTAAGTTGACAACTTTTAACAGAGAAGTCGTATCACAGTATTTGCAAATTCCAAAAGAACTGGCCCTAAAACGTTTACCAGATGTTATAGTTAATTTCTTTTTAGTTCTACAGCATTTACTAATGTGTCAACTGACCTATTTATACCGGTATTTGACCTATAATTACCGTATTTGATCTATTATACCAGTATTTGACCTATTATACCTGTATTTGACCTATTATTCCTGGTATTTGACGTATTATTACCGCATTTGACCTATTATTACCGTATTTGACCTATAATATCCTGTATTTGACCTATTATTGCCGGCATTTGACCTATATTTACCGGCTATATTTACTGGTTCAATTTTAAAGAAGGCCAAATATGCAAAAGAAATCCCTTTCGGAGCTACATGTTTGTGTTACGGTAATGTGCTTCACCACTGCAGACTAAGCCAGTCAAGGAAAGCCAAGTACCAGGTGTTTTGTCCAAATTTATTTTTTTCTATTACTATTTACATTTGCACAACCCAGAATCTCCACGTCAGTTGTCTTCCTCGTTATCCTGTGGACAAAAAGAATGCGTGATTTAATTAACAAATACCTGAATGATACTACATGTACCAAAGAAAACATAGTTGCCTTTCATCATCCTGACAGTCTTCAGCATTAATGCATGGGCATTAAATGTACATGTATATATGCAAATTTCATATTCAAACCTTCGAAAATTCCACTTAAATTGTTTATAGGTTGTCCAAGAAGATATAAAACTTGAAAAGCCATTATCTAAGCATTACAATTTATGTCTCAAGCCCCTATCTGAGCATTACAATTTATGTCTCAAGCCCCTATCTGAGTATTACAATTTATGTCTCAAGCCCCTATCTGAGCATTACAATTTATGTCTCAAGCCTCTATCTGAGTATTACAGTTTATGTCTCAAGTCCCTATCTGAGTATTACAATTTATGTCTCAAGCCCCTATCTGAGCATTACAATTAATGTCTCAAAACCCTATCTGAGCACTACAATTAATGTCTCAAGGCCCTATCTGAGTATTACAATTTATGTCTCAAGCCCCTATCTGAGCATTACAATTAATGTCTCAAGGCCCTATCTGAGTATTACAATTTATGTCTCAAGCCCCTATCTGAGCATTACAATTTATGTCTCAAGCCCCTATCTGAGCATTACAATTTATGTCTCAAGCCCCTATCTGAGCATTACAATTTATGTCTCAAGCCCCTATCTGAGCATTACAATTAATGTCTCAAGCCCCTATCTGAGCATTACAATTTATGTCTCAAGCCCCTATCTGAGCATTACAATTTATGTCTCAAGCCCCTATCTGAGCATTACAATTTATGTCTCAAGCCCCTATCTGAGCATTACAATTAATGTCTCAAGCCCCTATCTGAGCATTACAATTAATGTCTCAAGCCCCTATCTGAGCATTACAATTAGTGTCTCAAGCCCCTATCTGAGCATTACAATTAGTGTCTCAAGCCCCTATCTGAGCATTATAATTAATGTCTCAAGCCCCTATCTGAGCATTACAATTAATGTCCCAACTTGACAATCTATTTCAAGAGCCAGATAGCAAAATCCCGAAACTTACTGAATCTTTATCTATATCACAAGCCTCGCAGAACCATGTGTAGCCACGCTGTTTAGGTGTCTTCTTGGAAGGCGGATCGAGGCACCGAAAATGATAGTACTGCTCACAACTGTCACAACTGTAAAACATTGTAAAAGGTGTCATTTCATAAATATGTCGTCTCAAAATGATCTCAAGTGAGATATAAAAAATCAAATATACACTTTTTCATGCCATTTAAGTTTGATATACATATATACTGGTATATATAACCTGTAAACTATTTCTTCTTTTTTATATTCAATAACATTTCTACTCACAAAAATATTTAGCACCTTCCATAGTGGACAATAAAAGGGGATCCCACGAAACAGTGCAGCTATACACTGGCTGACACACAGGTAGCCAAGAACCAAGGTAGCTCTAACCAGGGTTACATTCTTTCTTTGAACTATGCCCAACAACCATAAACATCAACACACAATCATAACTAGAGCTGTCACAGTAGTGACGAATACCCCCAAATGCCGCCTGGACACAGGAATGGCAAACCATTCCTTTGAAAAGAGGCCATAACTCCAAGGTTACTGCAAACTGCATCTTCTTTTATCATGCATGTACTGTTTTATTTAAATATGTTGAGTAATTTAGAAGTTACACTGCTGACAAGAAAAACTAGCCTTTCATGAGTTATCGTCCGGAAACCGTTTTTCTATTTTTAGTAACAGTGACCTTGACCTTGGCCCCAGCAGCCCCGATATCAAACTTGACCTGTATCTTCTGATGTTACACCTGTGTACCAAAAATTGTTCAAATCTGTCTAGCCTTTCATGAGTTATCGTCCGGAAACTGTTTTTCTATTTTTAGTAACCGTGACCTTGACCTTGGCCCCACCAGCCCCAATATCAAACTTGACCTGTATCTTCTAATGTTACACCTGTGTACCAAAAATTGTTCAAATCTGTAAGGCTTTCATGATTTATCATCCGGAAACCGTTTTTCTATTTTTAGTAACAGTGACCTTGACTTTGGCCCCACCAGCCCCAATATCGAACTTGAGCTGTATCTTCTGATGTTACACCTGTGTACCAAAAATTGTTCAAATCTGTCAGGCCTTTCATGAGTTATCATCCGGAAACCGTTTTTCTATTTTTAGTAACAGTGACCTTGACCTTGACCCCACCAGCCCCAATATCGAACTTGACCTATATCTTCTGATGTTACACCTGTGTACCAAACTGTATCTTCTGATGTTACACCTGTGTACCAAAAATTGTTCAAATCTGTCTAGCCTTTCATGAGTTATTGTCCGGAAACCGTTTTTCTATTTTTAGTAACAACTAGACAAAGCTGTATAATTTTTGCCTATTTTAACTTATTCAGGGGCCATAATTGGAGACATGATCATGTGATTCCAACCACAATCACAGGGGCAAATGTTCTCACCATGGCTAAAAGTTTGAAAAAGATTCATTCAAAAATGACGAAGGAGTAGGACGAACAAAACTAATTTTACCCAATTTAACTCATTAAGGGGCCACAACTCCACTCAGGATCATGTGACTCGCACCAAATTCATGGAGGCAAAGGTTTACATCATGGCCATTAATATTTGAAAGTTTGAAAAAGATTTGCTCAATAGCTTCAAAGAAGAATCCTGGACAAAGCTAATTTTGCCCAATTTAACTCATTAAGGGGCCACAACTCCACTCAGGATCATGCGACTCTGACCAAATCCACGGAGGCACAGGTTTACATCATGGTCATTAATATTTGAAAGTTTGAAAAAGATTTGTTCAATAACGACAAAGATGAATCCCGGACAAAAAAAAAACGGACGGACAGACGGACGGACAACCCGATTCCAGTATACCCCCCCAAACTTTGTTTTGGGGGGTATAACAACCCATTAGTGCAACATACCTATGTGTCTGCCAGTGTGAGAGACCCATTATTCTGAGTTAGTCTATGGGTCAAGAACATAAAATGCAAGCCTGGTTTGAGCCAGATTTGTTAGGCTCTGGGTCAAAGCTAAAAAAGGCCATAACTTTTATTTTCAATCAAGTAAAATATTGTTGGTTACATCCCTACCTGACCATGTTTTTCTTATCTCCGAGCTTTGAACAGGTAACACAAGTCAGGTTGAGAGATTTCTCTGGCGGTGTCTTAGACGCTGACCTACGTCTGGTGGTTCGATCAGGGCTGGCTATTTTGGCTACAAATAAAATCTATTATAAAATTTTGTTACCAATGAACAAGATACATATATAAAGGTAGATTACTAAGGGGTATCCGATGTACAGAAATAATATTCAACTATACTTTGCATTATCTATTGTTATTTATTATATATATTGTATAAAGTGTATACTATATCACTTTATTAAATAACAATCATGAATCCAAATGCAATACGTATTGCAAAATATGGTAATCTGTATTTTACCCCAGTGTAATACTGTAAGTTACGTAGTTAGTAGATGACCCGATATGGGATATACCATATAGTTTCCTGCGCTCCGTATACTCTATATCGGGTCACCTTCTAACCGCATAACGTATATATTACATTGACAACCGGTTAACATGTTTAAATATTTCATTTATTCATCTGAATATTCATCAAAATCGGAAAAAAAGATGCCATTTTGGTACAATATAAATTTGGTGACCCATTGGCCAATACGGAAAAATATGGGGTAACCCTGTGACCAGTCCTGAACCAATGGTGTTGCGTCATTCATGTTGGAGGCGTGATATAGCCTTATACCACTTTGCTGACGTCATGCCATACCATACCAGTATCATTGCGCATTTCTATAATGATGGCACACCATAAAACAAAATAATGTGTCTTAAAAAAATACATTTATAAAGATTTCATTTGTCTTTTTAGTGATTTAAACCAGTAATGTACATCATAAAAGCGTTAAAATTACTGCATTTTGACCCAGAAGTCATATTTGACTCTCATATATTTTTGCAGATTTTGGCTAGTGCTTCATGAAATCCAAATCTGAAAAAAATAAACTCGAGTCAAATACAACCTCTCTGATCAAAACACAGTAGAAATAACACTATTTTATTATATTTTACATCTACAAAGAAGCAACATAAAACATAGTACAAGGGCATGGGTGGATTTTATCCGTCTACGTAGAAATTGATGTTAAGGAGAGAGGGATTTTGTCTTACACTCACTAGAGCAGTGTTGCATTGGTGACACGTCACTGTCGTCACTGTCATCGTCATAGTGACGCTTCTTTATGATCTTCCTGCCAGTCCGTGACACACTTGACATATTGTGCTGTAACGAAATGATATTACTTTAGTTTATTAGCTCTCAAGTTTTGAATGACTCCAGCTTATTTACTATTAGGTTTTGAATGACTCCAGCTAATTCACTATTAGGTTTTGAATGACTCCAGCTTATTCACTTTTAGGTTTTGAATGACTCCAGCTTATTCACTATTAGGTTTTGAATGACTCCAGCTTATTCACTATAAGGTTTTGAATGACTCCAGCTTATTCACTATTAGGTTTTGAATGACTCCAGCTTATTCATTTTTCGGTTTTGAATGACTCCAGCTTATTTACTATTAGGTTTTGAATGACTCCAGCTAATTTATTATTAGGTTTTGAATGACTCAAGCTAATTTTCTATTAGGTTTTGAATGACTCGAGCTAATTTACTTTTAGGTTTTGAATGACTCATTAGGTTTTGAATGACTCGAGCTAATTTACTATTAGGTTTTGAATGACTCGAGCTAATTTACTATTAGGTTTTGAATGACTCGAGCTTATTTACTATTAGGTTTTGAATGACTCGAGCTAATTTACTATTAGGTTTTGAATGACTCCAGCTTATTCACTATTAGGTTTTGAATGACTCCAGCTTATTTACTAATAGGATTGAATGACTCCAGCTTATTTACTATTAGGTTTTGAATGACTCGAGCTAATTTACTATTAGGTTTTGAATGACTTGAGCTAATTTACTATTAGGTTTTGAATGACTCCAGCTTATTTACTATTAGGATTGAATGACTCCAGCTTATTTACTAATAGGATTGAATGACTCCAGCTTATTTACTATTAGGATTGAATGACTCCAGCTTATTTACTATTAGGTTTTGAATGACTCCAGCTTATTTACTATTAGGTTTTGAATGACTCCAGCTTATTTACTATTAGGTTTTGAATGACTCCAGCTTATTTACTAATAGGATTGAATGACTCCAGCTTATTTACTATTAGGTTTTGAATAACTCCATCTAATTTACTATTAGGTTTTGAATAACTCCATCTTATTTACTATTAGGTTTTGAATGACTCCAGCTTATTTACTATTAGGTTTTGAATGACTCCAGCTTATTTACTATTAGGTTTTGAATGACTCCAGCTTATTTACTAATAGGATTGAATGACTCCAGCTTATTTACTATTAGGATTGAATGACTCCAGCTTATTTACTAATAGGATTGAATGACTCCAGCTTATTTACTATTAGGTTTTGAATGACTCCAGCTTATTTACTAATAGGTTTTGAATGACTCCAGCTCATCACCTTAGTGCAAGAACTCAATATCTGTTTCTATTTCTATATGCAGTTATTCAGTTATTTCACTAAAGTAACAAACTTATTTACTATTAGGTTTTGTATGACTCCAACTGGAGTTTATGTTTACTATTAAGTTTTGAATGACTCCAGTTAATTTACTATAAAGTTATAAACAAAGCATATAAATGGACAAGATGGAGGCAGAGATGTAAATGACACTGCTTAAATCCTTTGTCACATGAAATTGTAACAGTGTCAAACAAAAAGGTCAAAAGTTCTACAGCAATCAAAAGGTAAAAACCAGCAATACCTACATTATTTTGTGCATTTCAGAGTAACTGAGTGTTGTCAGTCAAGTATCAGCTCAGAAAATACGAATTTCTATGATGTTTGTGATAAATATGTGTTTTTACAACCACCTTCGAAACATAGGACATCTGTTGTTGTTTCTTCAGTAAAAACAAGGGGGAATAACTGATTATTATAGCCAGAGTTACTGGCCTTGCCGCTAGTGTGCATTTTGTTTTTTTGCACATGTGTTCATTTCATATCTTGAACGTTTTTCAAGAAATGATCATGGTCAAAGTTTTTGCACAATGGGGACTACCAGGCCAAGCGTTAAGACACGAATGCTATCACAATAACCTTTACTCTATTCTTTGAAAAAAACAACACACAATCAAATCAGCAAATAAAATATAATCTTACATTGAAATCAACATTTATCCTCTATATGTCATATATTTCTGTTTGTAAAAGGTTTGTTCAACTCGCATGATTTGTGTGTGAAGAATTGCTATTTGTGAGACGGTTGCTTAAAGTACTTACTGACATGGAATGTTTCCCGATAGGAGTAGACTGCTCCTCAATGTGTATCTGAACTTCCATAGAGCTGTCATCACTAAGATCCACCAGTGAGGGGCTATTACCTGTAAAATAAAGAGTTAACATTTGCAGAACAAAGAAGTTTTAGAATATAAATGCAAATACCATTTACATAGAACTATCACTACTCAATTCAAACACCCAGGAGCATTAAATTGCAGAAATGGATGTGAAATATGGGGGAATAAAACATAAACCTACATCAACAAGATTCCCAGATCCTGATATTTATCAATTATTTATTGGCAAATGCAGAAGCTAAGTTTTATCATATTTTAAACTTCAACAGAAGAGTACATGTCACACTTATCGTAAAGGTTAACAGAATACAATGTAGTTTAATCCCTGTCATAAGATAAAAGCCATCCATTCATATTATTAAACGTATTACAAGTTCTCATAAGTGCTCAACCTGCTGTTCCATCAATTGGACTTCCAACCCCGGTTTCTTCGTCTATGGGATAATCATCATCATTATCATCATCATACAAGATTCCCACAGGGGATTCCCCAGTGGTGCCATCTATTGGGGAATCCCTGGATGGGGACTCCTCATTAGGTGACTGTGCTATTTCTGGCACTGAGTTGGACTCTTCTGATTGGATAGTTGTTTCTAGTGGCGTTTTCTTCTTCCTGGTTTCTGTGTTCTTTGATGACTTGCTTTTTGATGATACGGACTTCTTTCTTGAATCCTTGCTTCCAGTCTTCTTACCTTTCTTCTTTCCCATTGACTGAAATACAGGGTAGAATATCTTTGAATGTAGAGTATCATGTACCAACATACATATACATCAATACAGAACATACATGTATAAATGTACAAGTCCTTATTTTCTGTTGGTATTACTAGTAGAGTAATAAGGCATTTGTTGAGGGTTTCTTTATATTCTTTCAGGTGCGTAGCTGCCTATACATGAGTACGGGGCTGAATCCACATGATTCTTACAACAATACCAAACACAAATCAGTCAAAGTTGCAGTATGCATACTTGACTCCATGATCCTAATTCTGTTCATTCTCCAGCACTAATTAAAGCACCTCAGAACGCCCAGAATGCACCAGATTGCACCTTGGTTTTCAAAATTTTCTGAGGGGGCATGCCCCCGAAACCCCCTCGCAAAATTATGAATCCACATGAATAAAGGGCTAGCTACACCCCTGACTTTTATTATGCATCTATAAGTTTGTTCACATGAAAACTTTTGCAGTGTCAGTATCAGGTTCAGAGCTCTTTCCTCCATATGCCCAATCTCACAGGTGCAGTTATGTTATATACAAGTTATATCTGCATAACTTCCTATAAACTTATATTAATATGAATGTTAGAAACATGCTTGTTGTTGGTCAATTTTAAAATGTACCTGAACTTCACAATCTGACACAAAAGCATGATTTAATAAAAGCGGTTATTGCTATAAGCCAATGGAAAACTCAGGGTTCCCGCTGGCGATCGCCATTGTTGCCATTTGCGACAAAATCGCAAAAGTGGCGACAACTTTTCAAATTTGGCAAATTTATGGAGACAACGATTTATTCTTTAAATATTTTCTTAAAATGACGTAAGCAGTGCCCATGCGGCCTGCATGATAATCGATCCTGTCAGTCATAAATCAAGCGCATCTGCTGGTGAGACAACAAATCTATTATTATATAATTAGGGCAAGTAGTCTCAGTCAACACCTCGCTAATTATTGCGGAACTTTATTGCTTACACGGATTAACAATGACATTCTTTAACTTTTATGTCTCTCATTAGCAAACAATTTTAAGATTTAGCTGAACAGCTTTGTGCAGTTGTTGCGTAATTAACGTGTTCGTTTTAAAAATGCAAATCATAGAATTTTTGGTTGTCGGAAAGACACGTGAAATGCAAATTTCGTAATGACGTATACGTGCTATAAATAGATTTGCTTTCGGTTTTGTCGCAATTTGTAATTGCTATGTATGCAGCATTTTAGGGGGTTAAATAGTGTCAAAGAGATAAACAGAAGTCATTGGGTATGCTTACAAATAAATAGATTTACATCCCATTTGATAAGGCTTCCAATAAGTCGGCTGGAGCACGGACCTATAGTGGCTGGAGTAAAAGAGTAGACACTATTTTATTAGGACAGTTCTGTATGGCCCTAGTTTGACAATGTATATTTATTTCTTTGAGTTTCCATTTATTTTAAATTTATCTCATAATTTCATAATCGTATTCTTTAATTCTATGACACTATTGTATACAGGCACTAGACTGAAATCAACATGTATATCATTTTTATGTCATATTTTTTTTTGCAATATTTTCATTCTTTTATTTTTCATTTTAAAATATACTTGTCCATATATTCAGTCAATAGAATAACAATTTACTCACATCTTGTGCTTTATATACAACAATATTATATAATGTTCTGCACGACAATGTGCTAATTAAATGCAATTTAAGGCTCTTAAAATGCTTAAACCCCATGAGGCCCCCTTAACCCCCGCGAAAAAGTGGCCACAACTTTTTAGAACCCAGGGGGAACCCTGGAAAACTAGCATCTTATTACATACCAAGCATTGAAGTTCACTCAAGGTCAAACATGTAAATGCATAGGAAAAAGAAAGTAAAGAAAGTAGTCCCAATTACGCGATCTCATGAACCATGAAATCTCAGTTTTAAGTTATCATCACAATCATGTGATGAATGATGTTGTTACATACATTACATTGTATGGTGTGGTATTTCATATAAATGCAACTTCTATCAATTTCATGATCATATCTCATTGACTTCATGAAAGGGATTGTACACCAGATTGGCACCAAAATAAGTTTTTTTCTGTAACGAATCTCAGGACAATTATTTAATAAAATGTTTTACTCTTTCATATCATAATTGTAAAAAAAATAATACCAAAATGTAAAAAAAAAAATCGAGTCTGAGACCAGGTTCGAACTGGTGTTGCCAAAATTGCAGTCCAGTGTTGTATCCACTGTGCTACGAAGGCTTACCCAAATCAGTTGGAATATTTAAGCTATAAACCTAACTTGGTAATATCACGTGAAAACATCAACTAGCCAATCACGCATAAGGAATGAATTCTACTAGGTAGACATACCTAGTAATCTTTTTTTTAATGGAAAAATACGAAAAAATTGTAAAAAATGAATTAATTGTAAACTATGTGGTACTTCAGTTAGTAAGTTTCAATGCATGGTACACATCGATACCAATTTTTTGTCATTTTTCAACAATTTTCTTCTTTTTTTCGCTATTTCATCATAAGGAGTACAGCGCCTTTAACTGTGTAGGTCTTTTATATTTATCATGCAATCATATAAGCTACATTGTATATCGTTAAGAGATCTATTTAAGACAAATTTTAATTATAAAGCCATATGGCAAAAAGACTTTATATACAAAGAGCCTTAGGGCCCAGTATTTCAGTTTATTTGTTTCTTCTTAAATTTTAATAATCTGTATAATCACTTATTCAGTAATCACAAACATGTAGATTAACCGCTATGCTTTTAGCTGTTCTTTAAATAGTGCTTTTAGCTGTGCTTTTGGCACAAGTATTTTGGCACAAGTAATCTATATATTTGAAATAAAAGGTAAAGGCAAAACAGACTTGACCTATTTTGCCATCCCAAAGAATGGATCTTGCACTAATATTGGATTATTATTGTTAGCAGGCTTTCAAGTGACCAATAACAAAAAAGTAGAGATAAAAGAAGTAACTCCAACCCTAACCCTAACCCTAATTTTCGAGGTAATCATTGTCCGGTTAGCGCAGTGGTAACTGCACTAGCTTCCCACCTACATGTAGGTGACCCAGGTGCCCATTCCTGGCCTGGGCACATGTGAGTTTGGTTTGTGGTCGCCAAGTTGGAAATGTGGGATTCCTCAAGGTATTCAGATTTCCCCCACAAACCAAGACCACACTCTCATGTAACACCATGCCAATGAGAGTGATAAATATAATGTTGTAGAAAATTGTTTCACAATCGTTGTAAAATGAATCAGTATTAACTAATAACTAATCAAATATTACGACTCACAGGGAAGAGAAACTCCATGTCCATTTGCTGCTGGGATATTTTGGCCGGTTCCTTGATCTTCTCTCTCAGTCTGCGAGGGGCGTTCACGTTGACGCAGCTCGAGTCCTCACTTTCTTCACTGCTGGATCTTGCACACTCGGAACACTGCCTAGAGCAGAAGACATAATGACAAAGGCGCACAAAATTTATGCAACAACATTGGCTCTAATTCTTGGAAATAAGTTAAGCACTTTTTTTAGATGACAAGTAACATAAAATTAAGTAATTGGCTACATTGTCTCTAGCTCTGCTTACATTTGAACATCTAAGATATTTGCGTTTATGATTTCGTCTCAGATGGATAAAGTTTAAAATCTCACCATCCCCATCTGCTGGTCTTCTTAGGCATGCGAGTGAGGGGAGGCTCAAGACATGCCAGGTGATACCATAGGTGGCACATGTCACACTTGGCCAGTAGGTGTTGATCATGGGACAGCCCACACTTGCCACACCTATAGATGAAATAAGTATTGAATCTAACTGGAGTAAGGGTGGTTCAAGAGAGACCAGGTGGTGGCACATGTCACACTTGGCCAGTAGGTGTTGATCATGGGACAGCCCACACTTGCCACACCTATAGATGAAAATAGTATTGAATCTAACTGGAGTAAGGGTGGTTCAAGAGAGACCAGGTGGTGGCACTTGTCACACTTGCCTGTGAAAGCACAAAATCCCTCCTAGAAAAAAATCGCCCCACCATTTTTTTTGAAAGATGAACAAAATCCCCCATGCTTCTAAAATACATCTTATGTTTTTATCAGTTAAATGTTGTAAAATTTTATATCACACACTCTGTACACTATATATGATAAACAAGCTTCGCAAATATCACAAAAAATATGGATATGATTTGGTTGGGAGTGGGGATGTTTCCCAACTATTAAACAATTGTAGGAATGTTGCGTAAATTTGAAAATGATTGAACCATCTTCTTGGAAAATCCTTTGTAGACCAAATTTCCTGATCCTGCAAGTGCATGTTGGTCTATTCTAGTTAATTACAGTCAGTAACTATGAGGTGACATCAGTCGCAAATCAGTCATAACGTTTAATACCAAACAATTTTCACAAAGTCAAGCAGTTATAATCCATAAAATAAACAGTGACATACAGAAATAGGTAAAAAAAACCATGTTAAAACAATTGCTTTGAAGGTCGTGGATATATTTTTGCAGGTAATTTAAACTATTAAACAGAAGTCTAGAGATTTTCATGTTGCAAAAAAATGACAATGTCAATTTCGCTATTGTCCTTACTGCAGCTCGAATTCAGACAGTTTGTATGCAACTCACTGGTTGATGACAGCCGTTGGAGATCTGACAACTTCCTTCTTCGCTGATGTCATGGTGGACTTCTTTGCCACGAACATGCTCGGCATTGGTAACGGCTGGAAAGGTAAAAATGACAATGTAAAAGCTGTTTTTGAAAAGCATGAGCGCCATATAGCGAACGAAAACCCTTATATTTTGTTTTTGTTGTTTTTTGCCCCAAAATGGGGCATAACCCAACAGCTAAAGCAAGAGTTATGGGCCTTCCTGTTCTTGTGCACATTGTCTCTAGATACATGTGTATAGTTTGATTAATGTAACGGTTTCAGAGTTATGGTCAATGTTGAGGCTTTTGCACAATGGCACTGCTGCTGATGACAACATGGTAATACAATGCCTTGAATTTTTTTCTTCCAAAAACAAATGAGCTAGAAATCATTCAGTTAATTTCATGGGCCAATCATGGCTCTATATAATTACTAGATAATTCAAATGATATTATAGGCAATAAAGTGAGAACTTCATAATTTTCAGAGCAATTCATACACATACATAAAATTTAAAAGAGAAACATTTTATTATGATGCCTTTTGATTAAAATCATTTAATTAAAAAAATTTTTTTTTGCTGTGCTAGAACTTCTTTTATGTAAGTCCAAAACAAATGAATAAAACCACTCACATTTTCAGCGAGATCTGATAAAAGCGCCCAGAGTTGTTGCCCCTGTTCCAGTACAGTCATACCTGGGCCCTCTGTTCGGGATGAGTCCTTCAACAACTGTAAACATCAATGGCCATGATATAAAACTGCTAAAGAGTATTTAAAATTGATCATCTATCTCTAAATACAAAATCTGACTAATTTAACCAGAGTCGGTTCCTTTGGATTGTACAGCTTGCTGTTTGTGTTTGGCAAGTAATTTACGATTAAATAATGACATTCTCCTAGACACTCCTTATAAAAAAAAATGGTGTTAATACTGTATAACATGCATTGGGTTTTTACGACGTTTTTTTTTCAATATTGCACTCTAACGCTCTAACTGGGTTATATATTTTTATTTTATATACAGACTTATGGTATTAGTAACCTTTCTTCAGCATTAAATACCCCACTGTAGAAGATTTTACCATTTTTTAATCACAATTACTAATTTTTAAAATGTGAATATAATGAGCGATTAAACTTTATTTGAAATTTAAAATTCAATTCCCATGTTTTAAGTTTTTACAGCATAAAGATAGCATAAAAACCGAGAATTCAAAACATTCATTTACAAAAGAAATCTGCAACAGTTCATTTTCTTCTTCTTCTATTGATCCATAAAACCATGGATGATAAATCAATTGTTAATAACAGGCGCAATCAAAAACCAAGGAAACCAAAAAAACAAAAGTCAGCTATTTTTGGGGGGAACATGTTATCAAACATTAGAGTTATATTGTAAGTTGGAGCCAAATTCCTAATTATAATAACAAGGATGTCTATAAAGGCACCATATATATCCCTAGACAATGTCTCTTCACTCTCGCACAATTGCCTGTCTTCCCAATACATGGCAGTGATAATCCAAGAAATGTAAGTAAATAGACATTTAAGCTCAATGGTGGTATTTTTCCATGAAGGGAGAAAAGCTTGGAGATTTCATTGATGGCTTGGTCGGAGACCCACAACTTGCTCACGAATTGGTTGATGGGTCTTCAATGGGCTCTCCCAATTCCCTCTGGGTGTATGTGATCATCAATGCTTTCAAAGAGGGGAGACATTGACTTGCTCACACCTTGGCTGATGGATGGCCAGATATGAAGAATCTCCAGTGGGCTATCCTGATTCCCTTGGGGTGTATGTGATCATCAATGCTTTCAAAGAGGAGAGACATCAACTTGCTCACAAAATGGTTGGTGGATTACTAAATATAAAGAATCTTCAGTGGGCTATCCCGAATCCCTTGGGGTGTATGTGATCATTAATTCTTTCAAAGAGGGGAAACATTGACTTGCTCACAAATTGGTTGACCGATCACCAGATATGAAGAAACTCCAGTGGGCTATCCAGAACCTTAGGGGTGTATGTGATTATCAGTGCTATTAAAGGCCCGAGAGCATAGCTTTCTGTCATTATGTATAAGAGTGTATGTCAAGAGTGCTGAGGAGCAAACACCGAAAGGGTCAGTCTTAATGGGGCATAACTTGCCAAGCATTAAAGTCAGAGTTACGGGCCTTGCTATGTAATTGTGTATTCACTGGCAACATATGTACCAAGTATCATTTGAATACCTGGAATCTTTTTTTAGTTATGGCCAAGGATAAATTGAATTAAAACTTGCAAATTAACATTATCATTAGACTGTGATTCCATGTGTGATTCAATGCCACACTTACACAATCATTAGACTGTGATTCCATGTGCAATTCTATGCCACACTTTTACAATCATTAGACTGTGATTCCATGAGCAATTCAATGCCACACTTACACTATATATAGGCTGTGATTCCATGTGCAATTCAATGCCACACTTACACTATATATAGACTGTGATTCCATGTGCAATTCAATGCCACACTTACACAATCATTAGACTGTGATTCCATGAGCAATTCTATGTCAAACACTACATTTAGGATGTGATTCCATGAGCAATTCAATGCCACATTTACACTATATATAGACTGTAATTCCATGAGCAATTTTATGTCAAACACTACATTTAGGATGTGATTCCATGAGCAATTCAATGCCACACTTACACTATATATAGACTGTGATTCCATGTGCAATTCAATGCCACACTTACACTATATATAGGCTGTGATTCCATGTGCAATTCAATGCCACACTTACACTATATATAGGCTGTGATTCCATGTGCAATTCAATGCCACACTTACACTATATATAGGCTGTGATTCCATGTGCAATTCAATGCCACACTTACACAATCATTAGACTGTGATTCCATGTGCAATTCTATGTCACACTTACACTATATATAGGCTGTGATTCCATGTGCAATTCAATGCCACACTTACACTATATATAGGCTGTGATTCCATGTGCAATTCAATGTCACACTTACACAATATATAGACTGTGATTCCATGTGCAATTCAATGCCACACTTACACAATATATAGACTGTGATTCCATGTGCAATTCAATGCCACACTTACACTATATATAGGCTGTGATTCCATGTGCAATTCAATGCCACACTTACACTATATATAGACTGTGATTCCATGTGCAATTCAATGCCACACTTACACTATATATAGACTGTGATTCCATGTGCAATTCAATGCCACACTTACACAATATATAGACTGTGATTCCATGTGCAATTCAATGCCACACTTACACTATATATAGGCTGTGATTCCATGTGCAATTCAATGCCACACTTACACTATATATAGGCTGTGATTCCATGTGCAATTCAATGCCACACTTACACTATATATAGGCTGTGATTCCATGTGCAATTCAATGCCACACTTACACAATCATTAGACTGTGATTCCATGTGCAATTCTATGTCACACTTACACTATATATAGGCTGTGATTCCATGTGCAATTCAATGCCACACTTACACTATATATAGACTGTGATTCCATGTGCAATTCAATGCCACACTTACACTATATATAGACTGTGATTCCATGTGCAATTCAATGCCACACTTACACTATATATAGGCTGTGATTCCATGTGCAATTCAATGCCACACTTACACAATCATTAGACTGTGATTCCATGTGCAATTCTATGTCACACACTTCATTTAGGCTGTGATTCCATGTGCAATTCTATGTCACACACTTCATTTAGGATGTGATTCCATGTGCAATTCTATGTCATACTTACACAATCATTAGGCTGTGATCCCATGTGCAATTCTATGTCACACACTACATTTAGGCTGTGATTCCATGTGCAATTCTATGTCACACACTACATTTAGGCTGTGATTCCATGTGCAATTCTATGTCACACACTTCATTTAGGACATGATTCCATGCGGGATTCTATGTCACACTTACAGAATCATTAGGATGTGATTCCATGTGCAATTCTATGTCACACACTACATTTAGGACGTGATTCCATGCGCGATTCTATGTCACACTTACACTACATTTAGGACATGATTCCAATCTTTTGTCACACTTATATAATATAATTGAGCTAACCTGATCGTACTGTTGCCGGAGAGTGGCATCCTGTTTGCGGAGTTTCACATGTTGTTTCTCCAGTTCCCGTAGGTCAGCCTTCATCTTCTCTATGCGTACATTCCGGTCTGAATAAGTATCACCACATGTGGTAGTTAAGTTATCAAGGGATACGCACAACACACAGTCATGTAACCCCCTTTTACTTTAATATTTATATTGAGTTTATATTGAGAATAAGCTGTAAATTGCGTTCCATATAAGATATGGGCTTTGCTATGTATGTTTGTATTCACTGGCAACATGAGTACCGAGTATCATTTGAATACCTTGAATGTTTGTTTATTAATTATGGCCAAGGTTAACTTGAATATTCTTTCAAGAACGCTTTTACCTTTCAAAATGGCTGACATTTAAGGGACACGTTCACGCTTTTTCGGGTCAGACAAAGATTTTTTTTATTTTGTAAATAAAACATCATCAAAAGATCAGGTTAGAGCTTTATTATTAAGATTAATATAACAAGAGCTGTTGTAGGACAGCGCGCTCGACTGAATGCTTCCTTGTGTTAGATATGAATATAATAATGATTCAATATGTGCCTGCCAAAACAATAAAAAAGTAAAATCAAAAAGTTAAAAGGAAATGCCGAAATGTGATGAAACCAGGGTTTCAATGATTGACAGAAGACTTTCAGTCTTGGTTGTGAAGGTCAGTTTCTATTTTTAGTAACAGTGTCCTTGATCTTGTCCCAAATGCAATTCCATGGAAATCTTAAGCCCTTCCTACATACCAAGTTTGGTCACAATATGTCAACCCTAATTAAAGTTATTCATTACAAAACAGTTATCTATTTTTAGTAACAGTGACCTTGACCCTAGCGGCACAATATTCTTTGTATGGTTGAGCTAAAAATGTGACAGAAAACACTCAATTTTGCCAATAAGCCTTAGTTACAACATTAATAATTGAATTATCTAAGGCTTGGATTTACAAATTTTCTGGCCTTAAAGATCATCAAATGTGTATTCATGGTTCGAAGAAACTAATGTGCTAGTGGGCACAAGTGGTGTTGCAGTTTCCAGAATGTATTTTCATAAACTACACACATATTCAGACGAAAAGATAAACTATAATTATTATTTCATTTGCCTTCATTTAATCATTTTTCAAAGATAGACATGATTAACAAGCATTTTAGTGCACACTTTTATAAAATCTAAAGCTAGTGAAATTTCTTTTGCCATTAGCCTTTCTACTAGAGTAACAAGAAACGCTACAATACAAGGAAACCAGGTTTTTAATGATTGACAGAAGTACTTCTGTTTTAACTGTTTTCTATTTTCAGTAACAGTGACCTTTACCTTGGCCCTAGAGGCCTCAAACTCAATCCTATGAAAGGTCTCCATCAACTCTACCTGACTAAACAAATTTAGGCAAATTGTTTTATAGTATATGGGTTGGTGTCTTTTTCAGCTAATTTGGACCCCAAAAGGGTAAATTTGCTTCTGTCGGGGGGGGGGCATAAATAAACTGGCATTACTTAAAAATGAATTCCTCTGGGGGTTAAACATTAAAATGGAAAAGCCCTAAGTAAATAATCCATCTAGACAGGGTTCCGAAAATGTATATGTAACAGACTCAAACATACATGTATTTTAGGAGATATGCATACATTGAAACTGTGCTGTTTTGTTACATGTTATACAAAAAAAATATATGGCATAATGAATAACTGACATAACTTTGAAATTATTATCTCTGCTTGAATAGTATTCACTCAGTCACAGATGCATACTCAAACTATAGCTCCATATTTGTGAAATAAAGTGGCACATGTTACCCGGTACATAACTTAAGATAAAACCAAAACTAAAATATATACTGTGCAATACCAATACATAGTAAGAATCTAATGTATTCCACAACTTGACCATTCACAAACCTAAACAGCACAAAATCAGTAATGAGACCAACCTGCTATTATGACCCTTTTCTCAAAGTCCCATATGTAGTCTGAATAGAGGGGTGTTACTGTACATCCATATAATTTGTATGGAAATAAACATGTGCTTCTGAAATCATGCGACGATTATCTTTACAAGGTTTCTGTATAATCGTGTGTGTAATACTCCGCCCACCCTGCCCCCGCCCCACTATCCAAAATCCCCCTATTCAATTAAACTAAATATTAATAACGTTTGTGTACCGAAATACTTTAAAATGTAATCAAAGTTAAATAATAATAAACAATATACATGGTAAATAACCTTGAAAATGGCAAGGAAGGTTAAATATCATATGCAGAATTTGCATTGTAGTTTAAGGGTAGGCAAGGGGTGAGGGTGGCCAAGTGGTCTAGGTGTCCGCCTCTCACCCAAGAGGTCGTTGGTTTGATCCCAAATAGGGATACTTTATCATTGTATAATTACACTTTTACCGGTTTCTGCCCAGATAGTGATTCTATTAGCTATCAGATTCTTCACAACTGAGCAAAATACATTAGTACAGTATATACTAAGGGTAGACAGCCTTACATAGTAATTAAATATCACCCCTCACTCACCTAGATAGTAAGTTACATATTCCGTGGACAGGGCCGGGCCGGTGTGTGATTTCTTTCTCTCCTGCTGTTTCTCTGTGGCATGTACAACATGGGTCGACTGAAATGATTAACATTTCACAATTAATAGTTAAAAGACTAATCTACACTGTTCACCTGCCTGCGTCATCTACACTGTTCACCTGCCTATGTAATCTACACTGTTCACCTGCCTGTGTAATCTACACTGTTCACCTGCCTGTGTAATCTACACTGTTCAACTGTGTAATATACACTGTTCACCTGTGTAATCTACACTGTTCAACTGTGTAATTTACACTGTTCACCTGCCTGTGTAATCTACACTGTTCAACTGTGTAATCTACACTGTTCACTTGTATAATCTACACTGTTCACCTGCCGTGTAATCTACACTGTTCACCCATTTATTCTACACTATTTACCTGTGTATTCTACATTGTTTACTTGTGTAATTTACACTGTTTACCTGTGTAATCTATACTGTTTACCTGTGTAATCTACACTGTTCACCCATTTAATCTACACTGTTTACCTGTGTAATATACACTATTTACCTGTGTATTCTACACTGTTTACCTGTGTAATTTACACTGTTTACCTGTGTAATACACACTGTTCACCTGTGTAATCTACACTGTTTACCTGTGTAATCTACACTGTTTACCTGTGTAATCTACACTGTTTACCTGCATAATCTACACTATTAACCTGTGTAATCTACTCTGTTTACCTGTGTACTATACACTGTTTACCTGTGTAATCTACACTGTTCACCTGTGTAATCTACACTGTTCACCTGTGTAATATACACTGTTCACCTGTGTAATATACACTGTTCACCTGTGTTATATACACTGTTTACCTGTGTAATATACACTGTTCACCTGTGTTATATACACTGTTCACCTGTGTAATCTACACTGTTCACCTGTGTAATATACACTGTTCACCTGTGTTATATACACTGTTTACCTGTGTAATAATGCCCATGAGTTCAGCCTTTCTCAGCATTTTCTTCACAACAGATGGACTTGATGTGAGGAACCGGACCAGTTTCTGGGGAGGTACTGTAAGGAAAGGATGGAAATAATTGACCCAAGGAGACAATCTGAACAC